>NC_142524.1:24111357-24213857 GCF_964205215.1 Stylophora pistillata
TATAATGTTCAATCGAATATCGGTAGCTCTGTCATCAAACATGCGTGCCGACAGTCTGCCGACGGATACATTATATACACAGGTTGTTTAACACGATACATAGTTTAAATTATTTATAATTTTATCAGTGTTTGACATGAAAAAGCCGGAGATTTCGTAGATTGTACATTCTGAAAAGTAAAACTAATAGCTGCAAGGCCCAGAAAGTAGATTTGCAACCGAAACCGAAGGTATCAACAAAACGCAACTTTTTGGTACAGTAGTCACCAAATATCTTGTGTAAACAAACTGACAGTCTACAACCAATTTAATTAATTTTCTAGATAAGAAACAGAAACCAAGTCTTATCTTAATTTAACTTATCATGTTTTAACTTTAAAGGTACTTTTCGACAAGCGATCATTTGTTTCTTGATGGTCAAGCTAGTCGAAACTTCAATATGGCGGCTGCAGCAAATCTCGAAAATAAGCAAACTTCAAACAAGGGTTACTGCAAAACCAAAAATTATCCCAAAAAACTGAAAGTATATCTGAAAACGTCTATCCTTAAACTGTATCTGCAATATAGCTATTGGGTTCTTCTTTGCGTACCAACAAGCGTTTTTGGCAGTTGTTTTAGGGTACCGTAGAGCTATTGAAAAACAGCTGTAGGGTGTCATCGAGAAGAAAATTCATAAAATATTTATAACGAGAACATATCTGCTAATCATGTCATCAATGAATTTTTCAAGACCCTAACTATAATGTTGGTGCAACGGAAAATTCACAGATAATTTTCGACTTACGCTGGCAAGCCATGAATATGACAGAATTTCGCCATTTCGAATATCAAAATTTGGCTCGATCCGCACTCGACCGTTTTTATTTAATTACTCTCGAAAAAAAAAAAAAAAAAGAAAAAACTAACCCTGTTTTGGTTACTTTGGTACAAGGGTCTATCAATATAGAAAGTATGAGCGAAATCGATTTTTGGCTGTGTCCGCGATTTTGATAATCATATCTGATTTTTACTGACTGGCTCTTAAGCGTTCGAAAATAAACTGTGTTTGCTGCGATAATGCGTTTGGCGTTATTTTCTTTAAGGATAATCGAAGAACACGGTTTTTTTTATATCTCAAGAACATTCCAGTATATCGTGACAAACCGTCGCGTTTTTAATCAAACCGATTAAAGTTCGAACGTGAACACGTCAAGTTTTACAGTCCCCCCTATGTGTTCCTACCCTTAAAACGCGCAAAAAGAGGATTGACTGAAATTCACTAAGTAATAGATGAAAAGCAGTCAATGTGTTAAAAAATATATGTTTTACTGAAGTGCCGAAACACACGGCAAAATTGTCAAAACTTGACATGTTCACGCTCCAAACCCAAATCGGTTAGATAACAAAATATGACAGATTCTGTCGAAACAATTGAGTGTTTGGACGTGTTAACCTCACCTAAAAGTGTCTTGCTCTCGGAAGCTCGAAAATTATGCTAAGTTTCCTAGACATGAATTCGGATTGTCTAATAACCCTTTGCAAAACAGCTACCTCCAGACTTAACAGTCTATAATAGAATTAATGAACTTGAAAAAATTAAAAAGCGATACCACGAAAGATTTCGAAAGTGGAACGTACTCTGCGATGTGATTGTCGGTAGTGAAGTCTTATGGCAACTACTCAACACTTCGTTTTCAATCGAATTTCCCTACCCGCCAAAATAGCGTCATAAACCGTAACAATCTATATTCTCACACCTAAACAGTATACGTATAACGAAAACGATGTGAGCAGAATAATGTTTGCAGGGTATTCTCTTGAAAAAGAGAAGGCGAGAGTCAATATAGTAAACGAATTGGAAGACGCTTCAACAGTAATTCACAAGCGAGGGAACCCTGCCCTTACAGTTAACCAGTAAACCTGATAATCTTTTATTCGATTCACGTAATCTTAGATGAGCATGCAAGTTATCAAAGAGCTATTACATTTCGCGTTATTACATAATGCAATAAAAAAGTTATTACATTTCGCCTTAAAAAGCTATTACATTTTGAGCTGAGTGATTTATTACATTTTGCGACAATGTTATCACATTTTGCTTTAGTGTTACATTTTGCGGCGATTGTTATTTCATTTTGCGTCAGTATTACATTTTCCGGCGATTATTACATTTTGCAGCGTAACAATTGCGTGCTTGTCTTCGGTAAATTTTCGCTCACAAAAATTTTCCGACTCATCAAATGAGGTTGATCCTCGGCAAGTTATAGTGATTCAAACCTTCCAACCGCTCGTAGTTGTTTTAGTCTCTAAGGCCCAGTTCAGACGCCGTATTTCAGCCGAGTTGAATCGAACTTAACGCCGGAATTAAGTTCATGTGAAGTACAGCGTCTTATAACTTGCGATCGCGATCGCAAGTTATAAGGTCGCGATCGTAAGTTATAAGTCGCGATCGCAAGTTATAAGTTTCGATCGCAAGTTATAAGTTGCGATCGCAAGTTACGTCATCGCAAACTAGTAACTTGCGACGAGAAAATACATGTGTCCCTTATGAGCCACCGTACGATCTTCTGGTGGACGAAACAAAGCGCCGAGTTAGGGGTCAGTAATATTCTTTGTTCTTTTTTAAAAGTGCTTTTTCAATGGGATATATTTGTGCAGTTAAGAACTGTTATCACAACAGTATCAGGGACAAAGGAATGTATCGAATATTTAGATTTCCAGGCATTAGGTTAGAATTATGTTTTGGTCAATTATGACTATATTTTATGAAAAATTACGGCCGCGGAATCTCCGCCATATTCCACGGCAGCATGCGTTCGCGCCGTTTGTTCTAAACATGTCAAATTACATTCCTTGCTGTAGGGGAAACAGCTTATTTTAAGTCTACTACAGACCCAGATTGGACACCATCGTTAAAACTGGGACCTAACAATGTAACTGAAAAGGCCATTGTAAAAGCAATCGTACGTAATGATCGGGCGGAACATCGAGAGACAAAGAAAGGAAAATCCAAGAAGAAGCAGAGGCTTTGGCTGCTAGAAAAGAAGCGGGAAGACTTGAAGCTGAAAGACTAGATGCTGAAAGACTTGAGGCTAAAAAGGTTCAATCAGAACAAAACAGTGCCTCTGAAGTATCTGGTAAGTTAGGATTTTCAATTCAGCTGAATTTACAATATCTTTCCTCTTATTTATTTACTATTAAGTTATATTCTTAATTCGATATTTCTGATTTTCTTGGTCTCTGAGTTATTTTTGAGTGTTTCAATTATAGAGTGCTTACACTATGTTCATGAAATAAATCAAAATTACCAACAGTTCATATTATTATTTAACTGAAACAAAAGGCAAATTAAGTAAAATTATAACTTACTTTCTACTTGAGTATTTCCTGTTAAAACTCCTCATCGACATGGTATGCGCACTCAATAGCAAGAAATAAATAATACATTATAATAAATTCACTTTTTATTGCTTACTAGTGAACACGTCAGAACCTCATTTTGTGGACCAACAGTGCCAGACAGATATAACTGGTGAATTATTGAACATGCAGAATAAGTCACGGTATATGCAGGATTACAACTACAACTTAGTGAAATGAAGAATCAACAACTGTCTTCATTTCAATTTAAGACAAGTGCAATGAGCAGCGCAAACATTGCCGTCTTTTTCCGTAAGGAGCCAAGTCTTCAACGGGGTTTCACGTGAACGTTGAGAGTGGTTGACTCGAGCAGTTACCACAACTTTGCTAGTTACTTCCACATCCGGCTTGTTCAGTATAATATTTACCCATCCCGATATGAAAAAAACTATAAGCATCCATTGACTTCCAAGCCTTCATTTCTTTCCCGGTTTTCCACGAGGTTTGGATGACAAGGTAGTTTACAATATCGGGATATGTAATACTTGAGTAATCGGCAACATAAACGACTTTCGCCAGGCATGCAGTATAGTTCGCGCTGTTTCCTTCATGCTAAATACTTTGGAAAACCGCCAAAGTTAACTCGAAACGCTGGCATGTTGCAGATGAAATCGAAATTTTTATCATCTCGTCATGAGCTCTAGTGTCATTGGTTTAAGAGCAGTGTGCGCAAAATATTGTTCTCGAATGATCTCCTGTAAGCGGTATTTTTACCCAGTAATGGAGTACCCTGAAAATTGTGAAAACTACTCTTTCACGATTGCTATCGAGTGAATCTATCAAGTCTTTCCTATCACTTTTCATCAGATAACACTCACATTTCCTGCCCCTGAGTGGTACCGAGAATCTCCTATGGCTCATGGCGACGATGTAAACAAGTTCGAATCTAGATTGAAGACCTTTCTTTTTAAGCAAGTTTATAAACTATCCTAGGTTCTCCATTTTGTAATTTTGTTATTATGTCTATATATATATATATAAAGTGTGACTTGATTTTCGTAGGACAGTGCTCAATACATAGAAGTAGAGCGAAGTATATAATCCCCTGATGAGTGGGCGACCACGAAACAGGCTTGTAGGGATGAACTTGTAGTTTACTTGTCTTTTTCCTCCCACAATATATATATATATATATATATATATATATATATATAGGTATACGATTTTGGTCCTTTTTAAAGCATTGTAAAATGCTTAGCACTGACAAGGATAGGCGCTATATAAATATTTTATTATTATTATTTATTATGGACTATTTACCATGTTTACATTTTAGTAAAGACGCCAAATTACTTGATACTGATAAATTCATAATAACTATACCTATCACTCAATCCATCCATCCATTGGATGAGGAGAGATTCTCCCATAGAAGACAGTTGGCGCTTGTCAATTTTCCGTTCATTCACGCCTGCATTTGTATTTGTTCGTAGCACTCTTGCTAAGAAAAAGACCTATCTTAAAATATCCCTCCACTCTTTATTTCTGATTTGGACTTCCCATTATTTTTATTTTTTATTTTGTACGTTTTACTTTTTGTTCGTTTGAAACGATGATCCATACAAGGAACATATCACTCGAGGAAATAGATACTTAATTGCCGAAGCAGATCATCAATTTTTTAAAGACATTTTTCTTGCCATTGAGAGACGCGTTTTCAAATTAAACAGCTGAAAACTGGTCACCCAAAGCGTCAGCTTCATTGTTGTTCTTTATGTTACGTAGATGCTGATTGTTCAAAGAAAAAATTATTTCTTATCCTTTATTTAAGTTCTATAGAGTATTCGCGTTTTTTAAGTGACATATCTCATTTCGTCCATCACAGAACTGTAAGAAAAGTCTGGCCGAAAGACAGATACGGTTCGATTGCCAGGCGCGTGGACTGTGAAAAATTTCTAAGTGACCAGCCTGATGATGCAACCTTAGCAACTCAGCAGACATGGACCTGACGTTGATGTAGATCGTTTGCGAAAAGCTTTAAACAATGAATAAAACGAAAACAGCTACTGCACTGCCAAGAGGGCTTTAGTTATTTTTTAATCGCCCACAACTACTAGCAGATGCTGTATTACTCGTCTCCAACTTTTGTTTTGAAATCAAACAAATTTAGACATTCCATTATATTGAACACTCCGTAAGTTGTCCTTGTTAGCGAGTTGTAAAGTATTTAATTCTGAGTGACATTCACCCGCTTACAGACGGAAAGAAGTCCTTTTAAATTGATCATGTTGTTTCCTAGTTCGTGCGAAGTACTCCTGAAAACGAAGAAGGTCGGTAGTAGTGAATGATGATTCAATAACGGGATTTGAAGCTCGCTGGAATAATGATCTCCCCTTCGTCTCTAACTCCCACCTCCCAGGAAATAAACGGCTGCTCCCCTACTTTACCAATAGACGGAGGGAAGTGTCAAAATTTTTTAAAATGTTCCTTGTGAGGTCCGTTGTCCAGTGTTTAAGTGTGAAAGCTTTAGAAAAATAGTTATTCAAATAAATATCTACAAGTCGAGAATCAACGCTTGAAGTCTGCTCAGTCGAGATATATTCATTGATTAGACGGAGAAACTCGTAGTCTTCCTATCTATCCACAAATGGGATTTTCAATCTTGTAATAAACAGGTATGTAATTTTATTTGAACAAAACAAACTCCCTTTTCATAAAAAGGAGAGTTCAACTCCCATAAGACTGATTCGAAAACAAACATGGCCGCCATGGCGTCACATTAGAACGATCCGTCAGTTGCGGTGGATCAATAGGGAGCTTGAAATACAGACGTTTTGGGGGCGACGGCGACGTGACAACCCAGGAAGACTGGGTCAGAGGTTGCCGTTTTCGCCCCATAATTTAAGTTGTTAAGATTCTGATGACGGCCGGCCTTTGCGACTTCTGTGACTTCGTCGAGTTTATTTATTGCGCTTTATAAATTAAGGCTTTTTTGTCGTAGCATGGCTACTTTTGAAGAATTCCGCCATCTCCTCGTCCTTTACTACGACGCTAAAAAATATGTCAAGCTGGTTTGTCCATTCCATTGTGCTGAAAAAAAGGAGTCAGAGTTATAATTAATTTGGAAACAAGAATTAAAGACAGTTTTCATAGAGCTACATTATGATAAGAACATCAATGTCCTATGGCTTTAAGATCTTATAATTTGAAATTTGGGAGATGTACAAACAGCAACAGCTCGTTCTAATATCAATTGGAGTCGTTACAAGAACTCAGTTCCACTGAATTAATACAGTTAGATGCCTTCAGAGATACTCAACTTACGTGAGCTCCTACACTACCGAAGAAGCCAGCCTTTAGGTACATAAGGAAAGTCCGATGCGATAAGAACTTTATTTAAGTATACCACGTTTCAGTCCAAGACTACGCACTAAGCTAAAAAAACCTCCATAGATCTGAGGTGTACGTTTGCGAGGTGCATCTACGAATTCATAAAGGGAATGGCAGCAAGCAATAATCCCCTTTTATGGTAAGAATTCAAGTACAGTACGCGTACGTGCCCAAAAATTACCTCCGACGATTTGGACTTCACTGTTGCTTTGGTCATTTTAAACAAAAGAGAAAACGAAAGGTCTCTAGAGTTGGCCGAGACATCGTGTGATGACTTGTGCGAAATGTGATAATGCAATCACTTTAATACAAGTGAAAAAATTGGCAGTATATTAAAAAAAAACAAACAAGATCAACTCACGTTTTCACCCCGATGGCAAACTCACTGATCTCACGTCGCCGACGTGAGGGCGACGGCGGGGCCGCATGCGCAGTCAATCTTGCCCCGATTTAAATCGGTCTCCATGTCGCCGTCGTCCCGAAAACGTCTGTATCATAACCTCCCTAATATGTTGATTGGGGCACCAATTATAAGGGAAGGGTGAACCTATACAATTTTACCTATCCTGTGAAGATTTCCTAATTTATTTTGTAAAGGAAATACATTACCTAACTCTTTCATGAATAGTTTTGTATCGGCTTGGGTCTATTTAAGATAGACTTGTTTCAAGAAAAATAATTCCAAAAAAATAAAGGTATAAAAATTGTTTTCAAGTTGTTTAAATTTGATTTAAGATTTGATCAAGTCACTGATCTTAGGTTTTTTTTAAAGAAGGATTCTTCTTCTCTCTCTAATTGAGAAGGGTAAATTAAATGGAGCTTGATTCAAACGTCCGTTCATCATTCGTTTCAGGGCATTTTTCCGCTGACAGTTATTGGATAGGTAATAGCATGATTTCGAGTGCAATTTGGTATTAGAACACAAAATTGCCCGAACCCGTGGGCCGATTACAATTTGTAGCCTTCAAAAATTAACATGTGCTTGTTTTTATCAATTGCGCGCAAAATCATGTCGTTAATTGTAAATAATTCACATGGATAAAGTATCACAGAAAGTCAAGACAGGCAAAATTTTGACAGCGTGCCCATGCTATTTGTGATCTACACTCGTTTTCAGCCAATCAGAAGCGCGTCATTTTTTCCTGTATATATTATTACAGGATTAATTTGTAAGAAATGATAAGTGAAAGGAGACCAAACAGACAAAAATACCAGTTTCTTCTGTATTTAATTTACTAATTAATTTCTTCAACGTAGGATCTTTGGATTAAAAGAAATGAGAACAGCAACAGGATACTCAGCACGCGATTTTTGCTTCCATCTCCTTGTTGCTTTTCTTATAGAAACAGTTTGCTTAGCGCTGGAGTCAGTTTGATGAGGATAGAAAGTGCAATGAGCCTAATTAATTAGAAGAGGTTCTTTGAATGTTTTTTCTTTTTTCAGTTTGTTGTGATATGTAAGACGATATTGGTGAGATCGTTTTCCCTCGAATCATATCAGGTTTTAAGTAAAGGAGCCAAAGAAACCATTAGTTCAAATCGAGACACCTGCGTGCTTGTCTTCCGTAAATATCAGTTTTCATAAATTTTCTGACGCACCATACGAGTTTCGCCTACGCCATGACGAACGCGGGAATGAAGAGGTGTGGTCAATCGATTCATCTCTCATTTCTCTTTAAGCTTTTTCTTCTTCCATAGCTGTAGAGAACAATACAGCGGGACCTGGAAACTTCCTGCTTGACCTGGTTTGGAAAATGACGCTGTAAAACACCTGTGTTGTCTCTTAAATATCAAACACATTTCCTCTCACCTAAAGGTATAACGATTCCATCCCTTTAACCCCTCTTATTTGTTAATCAGTGACACTCCCCTTGACCATGCAGGGTATTTGTTTACTTACTTACACATTTTGAAATTCAAATGAGTCAATCGAAAAATTAAGTGACGGAAACAGTCATTTTGCATATTTTCTATCTGCAAGAAAGAGTATTTATTACTGCCGTGATCGATGATGAACTCAAATGAATGTGGAGTTCAGGTCGCTTACATTTTGGCTAAGGTGACTTCGGGGAAGGGTTTGAACTAGGATAAGGTTATATCTGATTTGTATAATGGTCTTACTGATCAAACGACCATTTTTAGTTGCCAATGGTCAGTCTCTTAGTAAAAAAATTTAACTTGAGAAGGCTGTTTTACAATAAGATTGAACAAAGGTAATGGAGCATTTAAACGTTATAGTAGGGGAGGGGAGAGTGGTGGAATCCATTATGCGCTGGACCAATCGCTTACCCTGTCGAGAAACTGCACGTGAATTCTACCATAGTCAAGGGATCATTAATGATGAGACGGAGTAAAATCTTAGTATTTCCGTAAGGGCGATTTCAATCAGTTGGTATGTATCAGGAACCCGTAATGGGCTCCTGTATGCACCTACGTAAATTTATTCGAGCAAAGAAACTGTTCGGCATAAGAAAATAGTTAAAATCTGAATTGGTCAATGGTAACCAACGAGGCCATCGTGACGTCATGGGAAAATGATCGTTGCTTTAGGCGGATTAAAATTTTACCCAGGGCGGCAGCAACAGGAGAGAGTTGAATCTATGCAATTTCTCCTTTACTGCGTGGATTTTCTGATTTAGCTCATTAAGATAATACATAGACTTGCTTCAGCCTGAATAAATTTACAAGGGCTTGTGTCTTTTTTTTCGAACGCTTTTCATTCCACTAATTTATTCTTGTTTTTCTCGTTGCCATGTTCCCACCAATAACGTAGCTCTATTTTCCTGCCTTTAAAAGCACACACAACCCACAATTCCTCTATTCGCTCCGACGAAGGACTAACGCTTAAAACGTCAGCTTTTGTAATCGTTACGGTGGCCAATTTACCATTTCAACTTTGTTGATATATCCAAATTATTTCGTTACCCCCACCGACGCAGCCCAAACAGTTTTTTTCGAAACTATCAGTCTTTTTAAGATCGACCTGTCGTCCTTTGCCAAAATCAAATGCAAAAAGATATTTCTAAGTACTGTTTCTTCTCTTTCCTTTTATTTTTTTCTTTTTAATCAAAGTTTGATTTCGTACTTAAAGTTTCTGATCTTTTTCTTTTGCCTAACAATTTTTTCTTGTCCCTCCAAATTAGAAGGGTAAATTGAGAAGGGTTCGATGGAAACGCCGGTTCTCGTTCGTTATGAGACATTTATCCGCGGGCAGTTACTGGACATTATAGCATTGAGTTGTACGAAATAATAAGTTAAAGTAGAACAAAGACGAAAATTAAAAACAAAAATAACTGACAATCCTTTTCTTTTTGTGGACTTGCTTTACTGGTAGATTTTGAGAGATCTAAAGAACGTTTTACGATTTTAAAGTTTAAAACATCTTCTCAGCTTAGTAAATCCCTTATTTCTGGCTCTCGAAGTCGGGGTAGTCGTGCTGTAGGATTTGATCACAACTCAGGCTTCGAGCGGCGGAACAGATTCGCCGCGCATGCTTTTTCATGATTTTTGCTTTGACCGCTTTGCACACCTACAAAGGAAGAAAGAAAATTGCTGACGTAATTGATAACGTGTGGTCCTACGAATTGGAAATGCATTTCCATACTCAAGAAAAGGCGAATTTGGTATACAGATAATGGTCGGAGATAATTTTTTTTTGTTTGTTTCCTTTTCTGGTTCTCGCTTTCTACTCACGCTGGTCTCATTTGGGAAGAATTACATTAGCTGTTACCAAAACAAATAATGTTACTTACGGGCCTTGTGTCATTATCAGTGCACGCATGTGCGAGTCCTTCAACGTAGGATCCCTGGATGAGAAGAATTGAGAGCAGGAAAAGGATGTTGAGTGCCATTTTTGCTTCCATCTCCTTAGCTTGTTACCTTTCTCGTAGAAATAAATAACGTTGCGCTGGGGTCAGTTTGGTTAGGAGACAAAGAGGTGTGAGCCTCATTTATACATATGCGACTCATTGAATGTTTGTCTCGCATTTCTCGTGAGCTGCCCAAAATGACATCGATGGGATCATTTTTCCTCGCATGATATTAGGTTTTAAGCAAATACGAGAAATTAGCCAAATGGAAGTGTTAATAAAAAAAAACCATTAGTTCTAATTGAAACACCTGTGTGCTTGTCTTCAGTAAATTTCCGTTCACAACAATTTTCTGACTTATTAAATGAGTTTAACCCTCGGCAATTTATAATGATTTAAAACTTCCAGCCGCTCGTAGTTGTTTTAGTCTCTGACACTTCCCTATATCATGCAGATTGGACTTTTACGAAACAGTTTTCGTCTTGAATTCAAGTTAACCCTCTTCTTACAACTGACTTAAATCAATCTAAAACTAAAAGAAGCCCCAGACACCGGCAGAGTCAAAACGCAGGGCCAGAAAGCACTGTCATGGTATTCCAACAATTTTCTACTGGCCAATCCAGACAAGTTTCAGTCTTTAAACATCAATCCACGAAAACTCGATAAAGATAAGAGCGACATTGAAAACGCTGAGTATAAACGATCTAGCTAATGCGAACACAGAGCCAATCAAACCACCAGGAGTTCAGACAGATGAAAATGTCAACTTCACTGAACATATTAGCAAATTATGTACCAAGGCAAGCCAGAAAGTTGGAGTACTCTCACGTTTTCGGAACTTAATACTCTGCAAAACCAAGCTACTATTGTATAAATCTTTTATACTGCTATATCTAACTTACTGCCATCTAACTGAACGTGACATTTTTGCAAATCGTCGGACAAAAGAAAGTTAACACGATTACGAGAACGAGTCCTAAGGGTTATTTATAAATCCCACTCTGCTACGTATGAAGAACTCCTAAGGCGTGCTGATATAGCCTCTTTATATAATAGACTGCTTCAGGATATCACAGTACTTATGTACGAAGTCAAACATGGTCTTGTACCCGACTGCGTTTCTGAATTATTTGTTCGCAAAAGCTCTACACATTCGCTACGGAATAGTGACTTTGTATTACCACGTTTTGAAACTATTTGCTATGCCAAGCACTCTGTCAGATATCTCGGGCCGTTTTTGTGGTAAAACTCACTAAAAATCAAAGGGATTCGCCAAGTTTATGTGTTTTTATAAACAAAATAAGAAAACTGAACCTAGACGAGATTGCAATAAATAACAGAAATTGCTGTAATCTTTGTAGTCACTAGGAATATTTAGCTTTCTAAACTTTAAATTTTAATCGTTTTCGTGTATATATATAATTTTTATAAGTGTATTTTAATTTTAGTGTCCCCTTTTAGTCTTCTTAGGCTAAACACATTGACACTTAAATAATGGTCTCACTTACTTACTGCAGTGTTTCGCATATTTTCTAAATGCATGAAACTGCAACTGATTATCCATATACGTCAATGTACTTAATCAAATTTAGCGATCAGCTCGTTTGCATTCTAATTGTGGAAAGAAGAGTCTTTGAAACAGTGACTTTTTCCTGCACTGATTTGCCAGCTTTTTTCCCTTTCGAAGAGAGCAAACCAGCGTTTTATAACTTTCTTCTCGCATAGCGCTTTTCTGGTAAGTTGGATGAAGCAAGCTTCCTCTGTAAACTGCTGTATATCACCTGTTAAAGACGATTTCACCTGCCTAGTGCTTTTTGTCAAGGAACTGTAATTTAATATATTTATGATCACTACTTACGCAAACAATTTCGTTAAAGATCGAAGTTGTCAAAAAGCAATTAACCACCAATACCGTTTTCCGACACTTCCCCCTATGAACCTTGGTTGGCGCGTGCTAAAGAATTCAAAAGTGATGTTTACTAATATCGCAGTTAGCAAGAATTGGTCTCCTGACAGCGCTTCCATAGTTATTGTCCTTCCCGCTGTACCCATTCACAAAAAGAAAAAAGTATAAATTGTCACGTACATCTCCTCTTTAATAAAGTTATGATCTCGCGTGGCTTTTGCCGACTAGGACATTCCGCGCTAAAACGCGAACAAGACAAAAAAATAACTTCTTCCAATAATTAGCCCTATCAGAAAACCGAAGCCCCCAGATTCTTAAAGGAGGAAAGAGAGGAGAGGAAAGGCAGCGAATAGAAACTTATCACAGAGCGTATTTAGGGGAAACTGATTGTTCTAGGAAAACCCAATTTTCTAATACTCTACAAGCGACGATTGATCCCCCTTTCGTAGCCCATGAAAGCCACGTAATCCCCCGCCCATAGAATTCTCCGACTCTCCTCCCCGGCGATAAAAAATGAATATCCGTTGTTAACCCGATTTGAGGCACCTGAAGAGAAATTGAAACCATGCTTTTGTCGCGAGAAAGGTTCATCAGGTGTAAAGGAGGTTAAAAGCTGGCCGGGTATGTCGCATAAATTGACCAAAGAGGTTCTTCTTTGGGAAAAAACAGCTGGAGGAAGGTTTTAAGCATGGAACTAAGTCATCATGACAAACTCCCGAGGAACTGGAAGATGATATTCATATAACAATTTTAACAATTTTCATTTCGATGTATTTCAGTCCATGTGCACACCTTCAGTACGGGTCAAGTTGTTATGAACACTACTCTATCGCCAATTTGAACAAACAGGTGTAAGAGTTCGTTTTACTAATACGACCTATTAATAATATCTTCTATTGAGGTTTCATAGTGACTGCAAGAGTGGATTCTACAAACGAATGAGAATAGAAACAACAAAAATACCATGAGAATTACTGTGTCTACAACGTTACTAGTAACTCAGATGTTTAAGACCAGCCCCAATCGACTTTTGACTTCCCTGAACTCCTCACCTTTTAGGCCACAACCACCAACCACATGTTTGGTGCTTTGACTGTAGCAGAGGCGTTGAATCCAATAAAGCAACTTCATTATCTAATTCACAAAGTGGAGGACAGATAACGCCCCAATCAAGAACGTTAACAAGTATCACGTGATATTTGGACACTTGGTTATTTTGTAATGTTTATTTTTTTGTATCTATTTAACCGCTTGGCTGCGCTTGCTACTCCTCTCTATCTGCTTCGCTATCCCCACCTTTCAGTGAGAAATGCACATAAAATAAAACAGTTACTCGTTATTTGTATTTTGAGTCGCCCGACGGGCTCATAAAATCACGGCAGAGCCTTTAAAAAATACTCAGCGATACCACACACCAAAACGCCTAATAAGATAAATCTACATTTTCATACCCAGTTACCATTGGGAGGATAATAAACAGTATGGCGTTTCCTTTTCCCCGAGTGAGTTTTCTTGAAATATTTAGTTTTTAATTCTGGGGAAAACTTTATCAGATGCAGATATCTTGGAAGAACACCTTTGAAGACAGCTGAAAAGTCACCTAAAAATTGTGACAAAAAGCGCGGTTGTTTCGTGGCTTTGAGACAAAGCCTCAATTGATGGTTAATGGAATTGGGACGTTGCGGCAAACTATGCCAGTTCTGGCTGTTTTTGATGGAATCAAACAGGTTTGAAGGTAAATAAGCTAGCGTGGGTGCACTGTTTAAAGTACGTAAAGCTTTCGTGGGTGTGCTGTTTCATGAACCCTTTTAAATTCGCTGTGAAAACCGACAGGTAGCACAGCCAAGGATAACTGAAAACGTCAGAATAACCTTCTCATTAAGCATTCATTTACTTCAATGAAAATTTAGACCAAGTTGCTCGATTTTTTCCCAGTGCATAAGTCACTTCGTGTTTTCAGCTGTTCTTACTATGAGTCGTCTCTCAGGCAATTCAGAGCACGAGCTTCCTCACAGATGCTCCTTCGGGAATAAAGAAACTGGAAATAGAAAACAAGTCATTAGAGTATATAGTATGAGTTTAGTTGTGTTGCATATATGGGATAAGTGCCTTCTGTTTCCATTACTTGAAAGGGTTTATGAAAACAAAAAACAATGTTTTTAGGTTCATGTGGGAGTTTAAAATTTTTATCCTGATGGCGAGGACGTTTACACAAGGTTTATTGGCACCTGTAGAAATGAAAACTATTAATTTAAGGAAGCCGTTTTTATGCATGTCTTCAGATTAAACTCCATTGATAAAGCTGAGATAAATTTCAACTCAAATGTTTACATTGACATTAAACAAAAATGTATGCGTAGATGGTCGTTTTACACAGAACCTTTTTGCCATTTTTGCTTCCATGTCCTTGTTACCTTTCTCGAGGAAATAAATAACGTTGCGCTGGAGTCAAGTCATCGAATGCTTGTTTCGCATTTCATGTGAGCCGCCCACGATGACATTGATGAGATCATTTTCCCCCGCATGATATCAGGTTTTAAGAGGGGCCTTCCGTAAATATCGCCCGGAGGTGTGCAATATGAGAAAATCGAAAATCCCCAAACTTTACCAGAATATAGGACTTGATGAACTATTTCTAGAAAAAATACTTTGAGTTCAATTGCATTTTTATTTTTCGCGAACGGCGGAAAAATCGGTTTTGTGGCTCTCACGTCAGCTTCACGAGGTTTAGACAACCATTATTTGAACGTCTCTTGAAAATAAAAAAAACAGTAAATGTGACCAAATATTTTCCTAATGAAAAGATCACTTACTTACAAACAGTCTGAAGTGTTCTTTATTCGATTCCGTTGCAATCTAAATTTTTGGGGAATTTTTGTTTTTTTTTTCCAATATTTCACTCATTTTGGCGGACAAAAAATGGCAAAATTGAGAGGGTAAGATCGCACCCTTGGCAAGGAGTTATATCAAGTTAATCCAGCGAAAGAACAAATTTTCTTCTTCAAATAACTTTAATAAAATTTTTGGGCTACTCAAACGTTAACTACGAGATTTTAGGACCCCAAACAAAAGTGACTCAGAGGTCAAAACGAGCCACTCCTTGTCATGCAATTGGAGGTGAAAAATCAACAATGCGCTTGTGGAAAAGATAACAAACCGCTTTGGGAGCGAAATATCGTTATCAATGTGAATAAAAAGTTAATTTTGATCAACATTCGTCGTTTCTGTCGCTCAAGTTAACTGAGATTTAAAATTATAACCCACAGCAGTTATTTTCGAAACAAAACAAGCCAAACTGCAACATCGTCCAGTTCGAAGCGGCCAGGCACGGATACAAACCGTAAAATAAATATGTTTGTCACATTAGCACTTTGATTTGAGGATTGTTTATAAATTTGTACCTACCGTGCGTCAGCGCCAAATATTGATTGTGTATTCGCTGACGTAAACTGCCCTCCGCTGTCTCGAATTGTTCAGTAAGAATTGAGTGACAGGCAGACCCACAAGTCCTGCATGAGCCACAATTGCAAGAGCTACCAATTATTTCTTTGGGAACGTTGAATTAAACTTCAACGCTTTTTGGGGGACTTACGGATGAAAATGCTTGTGATAACTAAAAGCAAGTCTCTATCCGCTGTCGTCACTACAGTCAACAACCTAATTTTCTCACACTTTTATTAATTAATGCGGAAAATATAACTCGGAAAAAGAAACTGAAGCAAAACTATATGTACAAGGCCTTCAAAAACCATCGTTCGGTACCTTTTCGAGTTATCTTATTTTTATACACTACGTAACGTCTACAGAATCAATAAGAAAGCGTGAGAAATGTTGTTACCTTTACCTGCCCTGGTAAGAACAATATAGTAATAGTAATATATGGCGTAACGAGTAACGACGTAACGGCGTAACGAGAAACTGCGTAACGGGATTTTTTTTTATAGTTATTAATTTTCTTTTTTGTAATTTTTTTTTTTTTTTTATCATTTCTTTTAATTTTAGTATTATTATTTTTTAAAGTGTGTATGACACCTATTTTTTTGCATGAAATTCTAAAAATAGAAGCATGTAGAGGGTGTCTGGTAAGATTTGTTAGTAATTCTGATGCGTCTTCATGTTATATTACGAGGCGATAAAAGTCCGAAATTGTATCGAACTTAGGCTCCCCGTAGCTATTTGGCCGCGTGAAAGAGTCCTGGTACGCAAATATTCGTAAAGTCAGGGTAGTGAGACCAAGATAATTAAATCAGAGAAGCAAAGTGAGTGAGGAATCTATTGTTTACGATCTCTTAACAAAAAAAAAGTGTCATTTAGATGTGTAGTTTTGGGTTGTTCGAATACCCCTGACTCGAAAAAGAATATTTCGCTCCACGAGATTCCTTTCGAGGGCGATCAAAGACCAGAGGCTATGAAAAGGCGAAAGAGGTGGATTCAGTTTATGAGCGTAGTGCGCTATATCACTGGACACCGACTGTGAATTCACGCATATATTAAATACCGTAATTATTTATTTATAAGCCGATCCTGGCTACAAGCCGAGGTACTAAACTTTTAGCTTTCAGAAGCTGTTGGATTTTTATGAAAAATAAGCCACAAGTGGACACCGACTTCAAATTCACGCATATGTTCAATACTGAACTCATTTGCTTCTAAGCCAATGCAGTTTCATCCTCGGAGACTGAGGGGCTGTGAGTCGATTTCAAGTTAAGGGCAGAAGAGCCCCTGGGGACATTGTCTTACAAGACTAGTTCCAAACGGTCGCAGTCGGTCTTGCATTTGATTGGGGCCAGAAAATCTTTGTGTTTTTCCGCCCAATCAGAGTGAAGTGGCCTTTGGAGTCCTTTCGTGTGTTTTAACACGCACATATATACAACAAGCTCTGTTGCTCGCTATGCTTATTTGGGCCGTGCGACGAAGCTTTGCCCGAGTTGAAAAGTTTCAGTTTCAGCATACAATGTAAGAGAAATCGATCAGATTGTCCTCCAAGTCTTAGCAGAAATTATACTGAATACTTTCGCAGGTATCACAAGAGAACGTGTTTAAAAGTTTGCGAGGTTCGTGTAAAACATAATGGTTGCAGGCATTGATATGTCGCTTTAAACGTTAGATGAGATGTAAGCCTAAATCTTTCAAGATTTTTTGTACAATTTGTTGTGACTAAAACTTTTCCAATCCCGTGGAGTTATTTCGTCGCACGGGCCACGCAGGTATATCAAGCAACTTGCGCTTACGCTTACTTAGCTTTCTGTGCGCGCCAAATTCTAATCGTTGTTTTGTAGTAAAGTCTTGGTTGCAGAGAACGTTAAGTACGTGGACGACCTCCAGAAAGCCCTTAAAGAAAGCTTAGCTAAGTTTCCGGTTAGCTAATTAAAATCTAAACATAAACTAATCATCGAGAACATCGTGGAAAGGAGATATGTTTTCGGACAGTTACCGAAGGGGTTTGGGAAAAGTTTAATCTTTCAACTGCTGTGTAGAGTGTTCAAATTCTTGAGCTCGAAAGGCCACGGATTCTCTTCTAGTCACTTGGTCATTGTCGTTTCACCTCTTTTGTCGATTGTTGAAGACCAAGTTAAATATCTTTTGATCATTGGGAATCGATGCTGCTTTCATTGGGGAAAACAAAACCAAAGATCAAGAATTATTGGATGGGAAGGGCGGGCTTGCTTTATTGTAAATGTCAGCTTAGTACAGGGTTATCTACCCACATCTAATAAACGAAAGTTTCCACGTTTAGCTTTTTTTTTTTTTTTTTTAAGCGAAGATTACATTATATTTTGGACGGGCGTGCACAAAAAGTAAAAAGGAGGCAGTGTGGCCGAGTGGTTAGAGTGTCGGACTCGTAATCCGCCGCTGGATTTGTTTCACGGTAGTTCCGAGTTCAGATCCTTGGCCACGCTTGTAAATAGCCAACTGGTTTGCCTCCAGCCAGTTGGGGTTCTTAATGATGTTATGTTTAATTTAGACCCTTTGTTTCATTTGTTTGCAAGGACCACAGTGGAAACTACTGGTTCACCAGTAATTGTGTAATCCTATAAAAAAAACCAGGAAAGATTTATTACTCGACGTTTCGGGGTCATCGTGACTCCATTATCAAGAGACTAGTTTAAAAACATGCAAATAAGGAAAGGTACAAGAATAGCATAAATTAGACTGAACGGCTTAAACAAACACCTTGGCGCGGATGGAATCCGTTTGCACGTTCAGTGTTGGCTTACGCATGCGAATATACAACATTTCATTAACAAGGCAATCAAATTTGCCGTTACATTTCGTGATGACGTTGAATTGCTCGATCAAGCGTTCAGGCATTTCACTATTGTGCTGGAGGTGGTAGTGTTTGTAGATAGAAGATGATTTCCTTGTGTGCCCTTCTACGCGCTCGTGTAAGTGACCACGAGTATAGCCCACATACCCTGCATCACACAGGTTACATTTAAATTCATAAACGACACATTGTTGGTTAACAATAGGGGGCTTAATTTCGTGTTGCTTAAGCTGTTGATCGAGCTTAGGGCTAACGAACACTGGTTGGACAGTCACGCTTAACTTCGAGCTTAGACTGTTCAGTTGTTGTTTAACATGATTAGCTGACGACTGGTCCTTGAAGGGTAACACTAATCTCACAGTCTCCGATGGTACGTCTGGTGATGGACAGGGTTCTGCAGATGAAATCCTTCTCTCAACGAACCGCTTGATTGTAGTTTCAACCAGTGGCTTTGGGTATTTCAAGTTATGAAAAACCCCTCTAAGGCGGTCACATTCCTCGGAGAAGAAAGACCAGTTAGAAGATAATCGATAAGCGCGATCCACCATGGTGTTGACTAGGCTGCGCTTGTACTTAATGTCAACATGACTCTGGAAATGCAGAAGGAGACCCGTGTTGGTTCTTTTGATGTAGACCTTACTCTCAATCTTTGGTGCACGGTTAAGCAGTTCAATTCCTAGAAAGGGAAGGGTTCCTTCCCGTTCGACTTCCATGGTAAACTGGAGGGAGGGATGGGTAGAGTTAAGGGTGTCTAGAAACTGGCCAGCGGTCACCCTATCAGGCATTACGGTCAGGGTGTCATCGACGTACCTCCGGTAATAGCGCGGAAGTTGACCGTGTCGTTCGAGGTTTTCCTCAATCGAGCACATGAAGACGTTAGCCAGCAACGGTCCAACGGTGCACGGTGCTTAACCGTGCACCAAAGATTGAGAGTAAGGTCTACATCAAAAGAACCAACACGGGTCTCCTTCTGCATTTCCAGAGTCATGTTGACATTAAGTACAAGCGCAGCCTAGTCAACACCATGGTGGATCGCGCTTATCGATTATCTTCTAACTGGTCTTTCTTCTCCGAGGAATGTGACCGCCTTAGAGGGGTTTTTCATAACTTGAAATACCCAAAGCCACTGGTTGAAACTACAATCAAGCGGTTCGTTGAGAGAAGGATTTCATCTGCAGAACCCTGTCCATCACCAGACGTACCATCGGAGACTGTGAGATTAGTGTTACCCTTCAAGGACCAGTCGTCAGCTAATCATGTTAAACAACAACTGAACAGTCTAAGCTCGAAGTTAAGCGTGACTGTCCAACCAGTGTTCGTTAGCCCTAAGCTCGATCAACAGCTTAAGCAACACGAAATTAAGCCCCCTATTGTTAACCAACAATGTGTCGTTTATGAATTTAAATGTAACCTGTGTGATGCAGGGTATGTGGGCTATACTCGTGGTCACTTACACGAGCGCGTAGAAGGGCACACAAGGAAATCATCTTCTATCTACAAACACTACCACCTCCAGCACAATAGTGAAATGCCTGAACGCTTGATCGAGCAATTCAACGTCATCACGAAATGTAACGGCAAATTTGATTGCCTTGTTAATGAAATGTTGTATATTCGCATGCGTAAGCCAACACTGAACGTGCAAACGGATTCCATCCGCGCCAAGGTGTTTGTTTAAGCCGTTCAGTCTAATTTATGCTATTCTTGTACCTTTCCTTATTTGCATGTTTTTAAACTAGTCTCTTGATAATGGAGTCACGATGACCCCGAAACGTCGAGTAATAAATCTTTCCTGGTTTTTTCTATGCCTTTGCTTTAGCAAATCCCTGCTGATCAAATCCTATAAAAAGACTTTTTTTTTTTTTTTTAAAGTTGCGTAAGTGCCAGTTGCTCGACATACATGCGTGGACCGAGCGACGAAATAGCTTCACGGGATTGGAACAGTTTCAGTTACAGCAAATTATACAAACTGAAATCTTGAGAGATTTAGACTTACATCTCATCTAACGTTTAAAGCGACATATCAATGCTTGCAATCGTTATGTTTTATACGAACCTCGCAAACTTTTAAACACGTTCTCTTGTGATACCTGCGAAAGTATTCAGTATAATTTCCGCTAAGATTTGGCGGACAATCTGATCGATTTCTCTTACATTGAGTGCTGAAACTGAAACTTTTCAACTCGGGCAAAGCTTCGTCGCACGGCCCAAACAAGCTTAGCGAGCAACAGAGCTTGTTGTATATGTGCGTGTTAAAACACACGAAAGGACTCCAAAGGCCACTTCACTCTGATTGGGCAGAAAAACACAAAGATTTTCTGGCACCAATCAAATGCCAGACCGACTGCGACCGTTTGGAACTAGTCTTGTAAGACAATGTCCCCAGGGGCTCTTCTGCCCTTAACTTGAAATCGACTCACAGCCCATGGGTCTCCGAGGATGGTGCCGTCTATAAGCCGAGACCAAAACTTTTGTTGAAATATTGTAAAAAGGTCCACGCGAGTTGTTAACCGAGACGAATAATGAGCTTAAAATGTCAGCAAAACGAGCTGTATTCAAAGTATCCTGTATTAGATCAAACACTTCTGAAGTAGTTTTCCCCTTTTCTGGGCAGAGTAGTCAGGATAAAATGCAATGTTGGGAAGCAAAGCCTCAGCTGATTTCTGTCAGATGAACAGCTGTGTATGTAAAGATAACTAATTAAAAAAAAATTAAAATTATCCAAACAAAATATAAAAAGAAAAGAAATAAAAAAGAAACTAAAAAAAATAGAAAACAATTAACAATAAAAAATTAATAAATAAATAAAAAATTAATAAAATATATAAATAAAAAAATATGAATAAATAAATATGATATTAAAAATAAAGATAACTGATCAATAAAATAAAAATTTTTGGAAAAAATAAATTAATTCACGGTGGCTCTGCAGCTTTTTCCTGTGGCACGCATGGGCCACCATACTGCTGTTTCTGATTGGCCAGTTGTGGATGTTATCAAAACAAGTCAAAGCAGTTTACTATAAATCTCACTTTTATTCATTCTTAACGGATAAATTCTATGGCTAAAGGTAAACAGCGATTCAAAGTGAAGCGGGCTTGAGAAGAAATTCCAGAGGAGATGATGGAGAAATGATCTATAACATGCATATGCGGGATTTCGAACGTGCTCAACGGCACAGAAGATGATAACATTCACACGGGTGAAATTGCCCGAACTAGCGGACGACAGGATGGTCTTGACCAGACAGCAAAGAAGACGACGAATTATCACTCATTCTTGAAGTTATCACTTAACACAACGGCTCCATTCAAATAAAAGTAATCGGGTAGCTATGATTTTGCGTAAGAATAGTAATTTGTGTAGGTTGATGATCTCGCGGCTCTTAGCGGAATTTACATTAGATTTACGGTATTCTTTAGTAGGAATTTTGTTTTTTAAAGAAATACTCGGCCGTAAGCCGAACCCCCAGTCTTGTTAACGTTTGATTAGTTCTCAGTGTATTTTCGTGCAAAAATCGCTCAGCTTCTGGGAAAATAAATATGGTACATTTCAAGCCGGAGGATTTCTCAACCGATCGGCTCTCTCGTATCTTCCATTACAGCCGGTGATTTAAGACAATCAGTGCATTCTTTGCTCTTTTGACAACAATAGCCTTCTTTAAAATTTAACAAGAACTCGTTGCATCAATGGCCAGAACAACACCTAATAACATTCGCAAAATAAATTAGAAGACTGATTACAGTTTGTAAATTCCCGCTAGAAAGATCTAAGACGATGCGCTGATTACAAAATTTATGTTTGTGCTTCTGTCCAACCATATCAAACAAAGTACAAGTTTTTTGCTTCAAAACTAAGTCTTACATCAGAACATTCCCTTACAAGTTTCGCAGAAATATTATCCATTCCAGTCGTTTTTGACTTGCAGAGCCTTGATAGTAGTGCAAAAACATGCCGTGTTGGTGTTGTTTTTTTCAAAAACAAAATTTTTATCAGTTTCAGGAAGAAATTCTTCCAAGGATTTATCAACTTCTGTCACGTCTCTACTAAGGCTTGGTCCAATTTCTGTGAAAAATGAGTTTAGCATTTCTGCTATATCTGATTGATTTCCAGAATTTATCTCATTATATTCCATCTCATTAATAACAGTTTTATTGGACTTTCGCGAGGTCAGTTCATTGATTGTTTTTTTCTCATTTTGGAGGCTGAAGGCCTCCATCCTGAAAACAATCATCAGTAACTGACGATGACGCTGGATAACTCTCCCCCACCCCCCACCCCACCCCCAAAAAAGACAAAACAATAAATGACTATGTTGGAAGCCAAGAATTTAATCGCCCTTTGACAAAATATCAATTGAATGTGTCGATATGATGCATATTATTTATTAATATTATTCATTAATGCTTACCTATCGAATATTTAAAATCTACAGACGATAATTTTGAGGATTTTCTTGGATATATAATTGGATATATCAGAGAAAAAAGTGCGAAGCCTAAAGACGCAGGTTGAGAAAGCATGTAAAAGACTTTCGCTAGGCATACAGTATAGTTCGCGCTGTTTCATTCATGCTAAATACTTTGGAACACCGTCAAAGTTCATTTGAAACGCTGGCAAGTTGCAGATGAAATCGAAATTTTTTATCATCTCGTCATGAGCTCTAGTGTCATTGGTTTAAGAGCATTATGCACAGGTTATTGTTCTCGGATGATCTCCTGTAAGCAGTATTTTTATCCAATAAAGGAGTACCCTGAAAATTGTGAACTACTCTTTCACGATTGCTATCGAGTGAATTTACAAAGTCTTTCCTATCACTTTTCATCAGATAACACTCACATTTCCTGCCCCTGAGTGGTACCGAGAACCTCCTATGGCTCATAGACTATTTACCATGTTTACCTTTTAGTAAAGACGCCGAATTACTGGATTATGATGAATTCATGATAACTATACCTATCACTCAATCCATTCATACATTGGATGAATTGGCGCTTGTCAATTTTCAGTTCATTAAAGCCTGCATTTGTATTTGTTCGTAGCGCTCTTGCTAAGAAAAAGGCCTATCTTAAAATATCTCTCCACTCCTTATTTCTGATTTGGACTTCCCATTTTTTTTTTTTTTTTTTTTTTTGGTGCGTTTTACTTTTTATTCGTTTGAAATGATGATCCATACTTGGAATATATCACTCGAGGAAATTCATACTTAATTTCCGAAGTAGATCATCAATTTTTTAAAGACATTTTACTTGCCATTAACAGACGCGTTTTCAAATTAAACAGCTGAAAACTTGTCACCCAAAGTATAAGCTTCATTGTTATTCTTTATGCGACGTAGATGGTGACTGTTCAAAGAAAAAATTGCGAGAAAGTTTCAGGAAAAACGAAATTGATTAATTCATCTGTATCGATTAGAAAGGTACGATCATCATAACGGGTAGAGAGAGTTAGGAAAGGAGTAGCATCAAAGTCAAACAAACAAACAAACAAACGAAGAAATGAACTCTACCGGCAAAATTCGAAATATTCTATTTATTCAGTTAGATTAACGAGGAAAACCCAAGAAGGTTATTTAAGTTAATTAAAATTAAAAAAAAAAAAAAAAGGCATGATCTAAAAACTCTTACAATTCAAATTAAGGTCTTTTTATTCGCCCAGTCGCTCGAATCATCATAACAAAGCAATTAAAGAATTCGGCCTTTAAAAAAGACTTCATAGACAATTTGTCTCTTCCTTCCTTTCCACCCAAACGCGCCATTTTTATGGGATTATATGAGTTTCCAACGGTTTCACCAGTCTATGAAAACCCCCTTAACTTAATTCAACTATGGTTAAACGATCGTACGGTAAACAGTCGGTTGCTGAGGTGTCACCTCATAGTTTGTCTATTCAAAAAAAGTTAGCCTACAACATTTCAAGTTCTTTTTCACCATCGTCACCATTCCATTATGTCTATTTTCCGCATGTGATTTATTCGCATCTTATTTCAAAGTTACTGTCACAGGTAAATCTTCACGGCGCTCAAAACCCTGTCAGCGTAGCGTCATGTGTTTTTCTAAAAAATTAGCCGACACAGACATTTTAAACGAAATCGTCACACGAGGACGTTTGAATTGACTGTGAATAGACTCCAGACTAAACAAAAGTTTTCTTGAGCTTCGGCCTACTAATTCCCGTCTTCCTCTGCAGACAGCCTTTCATTAGTCAATAACTCGCTCCAAGCGTAAGGGAGTCATGCTGTTATTCTTGCGCAGTCGTCAATCTTCACCATTAGCAATAATCAATATATTGTTGAAAAAACGCCTGTATGGTGGCTCCGACCGTCCTCTTTGCAATTTGGAAACAGCGGGTGTTGTAGAACAAAGAAGAAACACCTGAAATATTTTCTGATCTGGTGGTAATAAAAACCTGCTTCGTTCTCCTGGCTCAACAAACAAACCTGGCCAACGTCCTGAAGGTCGACATGATGCACAGGAGAATGTTTTTTGGAATACTTATTTTGTCTCTTCTTCTCATTAACAACAGCTTTGGAATTAAAATGTTTTGCGCTAAAAACGATCCAAGACCAGTAAAGTTTCTCTGTTTTATCGTTTGTAAAGTACCTATTCTGCTTTATCGGAATTACCAGTTAAGTAAACCAGTTCTATCTCATATTTATGATCAAGTTCGAGTCTTATTTGGGAAAAAATGCCTCTCTCTCTCTGTCCTTAAAATCAGGTTTTGTGGAAGCACCAACAACCATTGAATCATTGATATCGTAAGATTAGCAAACAGCTTGTTACACCAGCCTTTTAAAAATTTCGTCATCTGATTCAAAGGTGGTTCTTTCTTATCCCTTATTTAAGTTATAGAGAGTATTCGCGTTTTTTATGTGACATATCTCATTTCACAGAACTGTAAGAAAAGTCTGGCCAAAAGACAGATATGTTCGATTGCCAGGCGCGTGGACTGTGAAAAATTTCTACGTGACCAGCCTGAGGATGATGCAACCTTTGAAACTCAGTAGACATGGACCTGAATTTGATGTAGATCATTTGTGAAAAGCTTTCAACAATGAATAAAATGAAAACAGCCGTACTGCACTGCAAAGAGTGCTTTAGTTTATTTTTTAATCGCCTACAACTACTAGCAGATGCTGTGTTACTCGTCTCCAACTTTTCAGTTTTGAAATCAAACAAATTTGGACATTTCATTATATTGAACACTCCGTAAGTTTTCCTTGTTAGCGAGTTGTAAAGTATTCAATTCTGAGTGATATTCACCCGTTTACAGACGGAAAGAAGTCCTTTTAATTTGACCATGTTGTTTCGTAGTTCGTGCGAAGTACTCCTGAAAACGCAGAAGGTCGGTAGTAGTGAATCATGATTAAATAACGGGATTTGGAACTCTCTGGAATGATGATCTCCCATTCGTCTCTAATTCCCATGTCCCAGGAAATAAACTCCTGCTCCCCTCAGCTTTTCCAATAGACGCAGGGAAGTGTCAAAGTTTTTCAGAATGTTCCTTGTGAGGTCCGTTGTTCAGTGTTTAAGTGTGAAAGCTTTAGTAAAATAGTTATTCAAATAAATTCCTACAAGTCGAGAATCAACCCTTAAAGTCTGCTCAGTCGAGATATATTCATTGATGAGACGGAGAAACTCGTAGTCTTCCTAACTATCCCTAAAGGCGGTTTTCAATCATGCAGATATGTAAATTTACTGGAACAAAACAAATGCCCTTTCATAAAAAGGAGAGTTCAACTCTCATAAGACTGATTCGAAAACAAACATAGCCGCCATGGCGTCACATGAGAACGATCTTTAATTGTGGTGGATTAATATGTTGATTGGGGCACCAACTCAGTAAAAGGAAAGGGTAAACCTACAAAATTTCACCTGTCCTGCGTAGATTTCCTGATTTATTTTCTAAAGAAAATACATTGCCTAACTCTTTAATGAAAAGCTTTGTATCGGCTCGGGTCTATTTAAGATAGACTTGTTTCAAGAAAAATAATTGCAAAAAAATTAAGGTAAAAAGTTGTTTTCAAATGTTTTCTATTTTCATCTCAGATTTGATCAAGTCACTGATCTTACGTTTTTTGTCAGAACGGTTCTTCCTCTCTCTCGAATTGAGAAGGGTAATTTGAATAGCGCTTGATTCAAACGTCAGTCGTTATGGGGCATTTTTCCGCTGACAGTTAATGGACAGCTAATAGCATGATTTCGAGTGCAATTTGGTATAAGAAAACAAAATTGCACGAGCCCGCGGGGCGATTACAATTTGTAGTCTTCAAAAGTTTACAAGTGCCTATTTTCACCAAATCGCACCCAAAATTATGTCGCTACTTGTAAATAATTCACATGGATAATGCATCACAGAAATCAAGACAGACAAACTTTTGACAGCGTGCGCGTTTTATTTGTGTTTTACACTCGTCAGAAGCGCGTCAGATCATTTCTTCTTGTATATTATTACAGGATTAATTTGTAAGAAATGATAAGGGAAAGGAGAACAAAGGGAAAAAAATATCAGTTTTTTTTTTTTAATATTTACTTTACTAGTAATTTCTTCAACGTAGGATCTTTGGATCAAAAGAAATGAGAGCAGGACCAGGATGCTCAGCGCCCACATCTCCTTGCTGCTTTTCCTATAGAAACAGTTAGCTTAACGCCGGAGTCAGTTTGATGAGGATAGAAAGCGCAATGAGCCTAGTTCATGAGAAGAGGTTCTTTGAATGCTTTTTTTCTTTTTACAGCTTGTTGTGATATGTATGACGATATTGGTGAGATTGTTTTCGCTCGCATCATATCAGGTTTTAAGTAAAGGAGCCAAAGAAACCATTAGTTCAAATTGAAACACCTGAATGCTTGTCTTCCGTAAATTTCAGTTCGCATGAAATTTTCTGACGCACCATATGAGTTTCACCTACGCCATGACACAACGACGAGGTTGTGTTCAATCGATTCATCTCTCATTTCTCTTAAAGCTTTTTTTTTCTTCGATAGCAGTAGAGATCAATACAGTGGGATCTGCAAACTTCCTGCTTGAGCTGCTTTTGGAAATGATGCTTTAAAAACCTGTTGTCTCTTAAATATCAAACACATTTCCTCTGACTTTAAGTTATAACTATTCCATCCCTTTAACCACTCTTATTTGTTAATCAGTGACACTCTCCTTGACCAGGCAGAAGGATTTTTTACTTAGTAGGACACATTTTGAAATTCAAATGAGTCGATCGAAAAATTAAGTGACAGAAACAGTCGTTTTGCATATTTTCTAACTGCAAGAAAAGTATTTATTACTGCGGTGCAGCACGTGCATTCTGGGATCGTTAATGATGAGACAGAGTATAATAGATTTGTATAATGGTCTTACTGATGAAACGACCATTTTTGGTTGCCAATGGTCAGTCTCTTAGTAAAAAAATTTATTCTTGAGAAGGCTGTTTTACAATAAGATTGAACAAAGGCAATGGAGCATTTCAACGTTATAGTAGGGGAGGGGAGAGTGGTGGAATCCATTATGCACTGGACCAATCGCTTACCCTGTCGAGAAACTGCACGTGAATTCTACCATAGTCAAGGGATCATTAATGATGAGACAGAGTAGAATCTTAGTATTTCCGTAAGGGCGATTTCAATCAGTTGGTATGTATCAGGAACCCGTAATGGGCTCCTGTATGCACCTACGAAAATTTATTCGAGCAAAGAAACTGTTCGGCATAAGAAAATAGTTAAAATCTGAATTGGTTAATGGTAACCAACAAGGCCATCGTGACGTCATGCGAAAATGGTCGTTGCTTTAGGCGGATTAAAATTTTACCCAGGGCGGCAGCAACAGGAGAGAGTTGAATCTATGCAATTTCTCCTTTACTGCGTGGATTTTCTGATTTAGCTCATTAAGATAATACATAGACTTGCTTCAGCCTGAATAAATTTACAAGGGCTTGTGTCTTTTTTTTCGAACGCTTTTCATTCCACTAATTTATTCTTGTTTTTCAGGTTGCCATGTTCCCACCAATAACGTAGCTCTATTTTCCTGCCTTTAAAGCACACACAACCCACAATTCCTCTATTCGCTCCGACGAAGGACTAACGCTTAAAACGTCAGCTTTTGTAATCGTTACGGTGGCCAATTTACCATTTCAACTTTGTTGATATATCCAAATTATTTCGTTACCCCCACCGACGCAGCCCAAACAGTTTTTTTCGAAACTATCACTCTTTTTAAGATCGATCTGTCGTCCTTTGCCAAAATCAAATGCAAAAAAATATTTCTAAGTACTGTTTCTTCTCTTTCCTTTTTTTTTTTTTCTTTTTAATCAAAGTTTGATTTCGTACTTAAAGTTTCTGATCTTTTTCTTTTACCTAATAGTTTTTTCTTGTCCCTCCAAATTAGAAGGGTAAATTGAGAAGGGTTCGATGCAAACGCCGGTTCTCGTTCGTTATGAGGCATTTATCCGCGGGCAGTTACTGGACATTATAGCATTGAGTTGTACGAAATAATAAGTTAAAGTAGAACAAAGACAAAAATCAAAAACAAAAATAACTGACAATGCTTTTCTTTTTGTGGACTTACTTTACTGGTAGATTTTGAAAGATCTAAACAACGTTTTACGATTTTAAAGTTTAAAACATCTTCTAAGCTTAGTAAATCCCTTATTTCTGGCTCTCGAAGTCGGGGTAGTCGTGCTGTAGCATTTGATCACAACTCAGCCTTCGAGCGGCGGAACAGATTCGCCGCGCATCCTTTTTCATGATTTTTGCTTTGACCGCTTTGCACACCTACAAAGAAAGAAAGAAAATTGCTGACGTAACTGATAACGTGTGGTCCTACAAACTGGAAATGCATTTCCATGCTCAAGAAAAGGCGAATTTGCTATACAAATAATGATCGGAGATAATGTTTGTTTGTTTTTTTTTTTTGTTGTTGTTGTTTCTTTTCCTAGTTCTCGCTTTCTACACACGCTGGTCTCATTTGGAAAGAATCGCATCATTATCTTTTATCGAAACAAATAAGGTTATTTACTGGCCTTTTGTCGTTTGTAGCGCACGCGTGTGCGATTCCTTCCACATAGCATCCCTGGATGAGAAGGATTGAGAGCAGGAAAAGAATGTTGAGTGCCATTTTTGCTTCCATCTCCTTGTTACCTTCCTAATAGAAATAAACAACGTTGCGGTGGAGTCACTTTGGTTACGATACAGAGAGGTATGAGCCTCATTTATACATTTTGGCTCATTGAATGTTTGTCTCGCATTTGTCGTGAGCCGCCCACCATGATATTTATGGGATCATTTTTCCTCGCATGATATTAGGTTTTAAGTAAATACGAGAAAGTAGCCAAAGGGAAGTGTTAAGAAAAAGCCATTAGTTTTAATTGAAACACCTGTGTGTTTGTCTTCAGTAAATTTCCGTTTACAACAATTTTCTGACTTATTAAATGAGTTAAACGCTAGGCAAGTCATAATGATTCAACACTTCCAGCCGCTCGTAGTTGTTTTAGTCTCTGACACTTCCCTTTATCGTGCAGATTGGACTTTTACGAAACAGTTCTTGTCTTGAATTTAAGTTAACCCTCTTCTCTCGAACCCATAAATCAATCTAAACGTGAGAGAAGCCACAGAGACCAGGAGTGGTTTTGCATATTTTCTAAATGCACAAAACTGCAATAATTATCTATATACGTCAATGTACTTAGTCAAATTTAGCGATCAGCTCGTTTGCATTCTAACTGTGGAAGGACGAGTCCTTAAAACAGTGTGACTTTTTCCAGCAACGATTTGCCAGCTTTTTTTCCCTTTCGAAGAGAGAGCAAACTAGCGTTTTATAACTTTCCTCTCGCCTAGCGCTTCTCTGGTAAGTTGGATGAAGCCAGCTTCCTCTGTAAACTGCTGCATGTCACCTGTTAAAGACGATTTCACCTGCCTTTTGCTTTTTTGTCAAGGTACTGCAATTTAATTTATTCATGATCACTACTTACGCAAACAACTTCGTTAAAGATCGAAGTTGTCAAAAAGCAATTAACCGCAAATACCGTTTTCCGACACATCCCTCTATGAACCTCGTTTGGCGCGTGCTAAATAATTCAAAAGTGATGTTTGCTAATATCGCAGTTAGCAAGAATTAGTCTCCTGACAGCGCTCCCATACTTATTTTCGTTCCCGTTGTATCCGTTCACAAAAAGAAAAAAGCATAAATTATCACATTATGATCTCGCGTGGGTTTTGTCGACCGGGACATTCCGCGCTAAAACGCGAACAAGGCAAAAATATAACTTGTTCCAATAATTAACCCCATCAGAAAACCGAAGCCTCCAGGTTCGTGAAGGTGACAAGAGAGGAGAGAAAAGGCAGTGAAACTTATCACAGAGTGCATTATGGAGGGGTGGGGCTGTATAGAAAAATGATTGTTCTAAGAAAAACTCAATTTTTTGATATTCTACAAGCGACGATTGATCCCTCCCTCGTTTCCCATGAAGGCGATGTAATCCCCCGCCCATAAAACTCTCCGACTCCCCTCCCCGTCGATAAAAAATGAATATCTGTTATTAGTATATACTAAAACAGTGGATAGCGTTGAAGGCGCGCTCTGATTGGCTAGTCAAACTCCGAATATCCTTTGCTATTTACCTCCGAGCAACTCGAGAAAAAGTGGCGTGCCGGTTTGCATCCGTGACAAGCGAATAAATCACTCAAATAACAACGAAGCAGTCCCTGAAAACACAGAGAAAGCGACTAAATTTGGTTTGGCTGTGTTTAAATGTAATGGTAACCGGGAGTTTATCGATAAAAACCAGTGAAAAAGGTTTTGTTTACAAATGCAAATTAATCTTGCGTAACCTCACTTGTTTACTTGAAAATCAAAGTTGAATGGTATTTTTTACAGAATGGTTTCAAATACAAAAAGAGTTTGCAACACCATTTGAAGAAATGTCGCCACCAGAGCTAAACAAAATGTCTTCAGAAATTTTATCTGTCAGCTAAAAAAACGAGACGGCAGTTTTTACGACAAAAAAATCACTTACCGCGATCCGAGCCGCGTTGGATCGTTACTCGCGGGAAAATGTTGAAATTTTGGAATCGTATGAATTAAAATCAATTTTTGGTGGTGTATATTATCCCACTGTTTTAGTATATACTAAAACAACTATTCACCTCAGTGTCGGTGGTTAGCGGTGTATATTTACCGAGCCGCAAAGCGGCTCGGTAAATATCCCCCACTAACCACCTCCACTTCGGTGGATAGTTGTTAATTAACCCGATTTGAGGCACCTGAAGAGAAATTGAAACCATGCTTTTGTCGCGAGAAAGGTTAATCAGGTGTAGAGGAAGATAAAAGCTGACCGAGTATGTTGCATAAATTGACCAAAGAGGTTCTTCTTTGGGAAAAACAGGTGGAGGAAGGTTTCAAGCACGGAAGTCATCCTAATAAATTCCCAAGGAACAGGAAGATGATATTCATATAACAATTTAAACAATTTTTATTTCAATGTATTTTCGTCCATGCGCACACCTTCAGTATGGGTCAAGTTGTTACGAACACTACTCTATCACCAATTTGAACAAACAGTTAGGTGTAAGAGTTCGACTTATTAATAATATCTTCTATTGAGGTTTCATAGTGACTGCAAGAGTGGATTCTACAAATGAATGAGAATAGAAACAACTAAGATAACATGAGAATTACTGTGTCTAAAATGTTACTGGTAACTCAGATGTTTAGGATTAGCCTCAATCGACTTTTGACTTCCCCGAACTCCTCGGTTTTTAGGCCACAACGGACAACCGCATGCTTCGTGCTTTGACTGTAGCAAAGGCGTTGAATCCAATAAAGCAACTTCATTATTTAAGGCACAAAGTGAAGAACAAATGACGCGCGAATCAAGAACAAATATCACGTGATATTTGGACAGTTCGTTATCTTGCAATGTCTATTTTTTTGTACCTATTTAACCGGTTGGCTGCGCTTGCTACGCCTCTCCGTCTGCTTCGTTATTCCCATCTTTCAGTAAGAAATTCGCATAAAATAAAACAGTTACTCGTTATTTGTATTTTGAGTCGCCCGGCGGGCTCATTAAAAACACGGCAGAGCTCGTTAAAGTACTCAGAGATACCACACACCAAAACGCCTAATAGGAATAATCTACGTTTTCAAACCCAATTACCATGGGGAGGATAATAAACAATATGGCATTTCCTTTTCCTCGAGGGAATTTTCTTCGTGAGATATTTAGTTTTTAATTTTGAGAAAGACGTTATCAGATGCAGATATCTTGGAGTAACACCTTTGAAGACAGCTGAAAAGTCACCTAAAAATTGCCACAAAAAGCGCGGTTGTTTCGTGGCTTTTAGACAAAGCCTCAATTGATGGTTAATGAAATGGGGATGTTGCGGCAAACTGTGCCACTTCTGGCTATTTTTGATGGAATACGTTTTTTTCTTCGATAGCTGTAGAGATCAATACAGTGGGATCTGCAAGCTTCCTGCTTGAGCTGCTTTTGGAAATGACGCTTTAAAAACCTGTTGTCTCTTAAATATCAAATACATTTCCTCTGACTTTAAGTTATAACTATTCCATCCCTTTAACCACTCTTATTTGTTAATCAGTGACACTCTCCTTGACCAGGCAGAAGGATTTTTTACTTATTAGGACACATTTTGAAATTCAAATGAGTCGATCGAAAAATTAAATGACAGAAACAGTCGTTTTGCATATTTTCTAACTGCAAGAAAGAGTATTTATTACTGCCGTGCAGCACGTGAATTCTGGGATCGTTAATGATGAGACAGAGTAAAATTTTAGTATTTTCATAAGGGCGACTTGAATCACTCGGTATGCACTAGGAACCCGTAATGGGCTCCAGTATGTACCTATGTAAATTTGTTGGAGCAAAGAAACTGTTCTGCATAAGAAAATAGTTTAAATCTGAGTTGGTTGATGGTAACCAACGAGGCCACTGTGATATCATGGGAAAATGGCCTCTGCTTTTGGAAAATTAAAATTTTATGGGAGCAACCGTAACAGGAGAGAGTTGAATCTATGCAATTTCTCCTTTATAACGTGGATTTTCTGATTTAGCTCATAAAGATAATACATAGACTTGCTTTAGCTTGAATAAATTTACAACGGCTTGCGTCTGTTTGGGATCGACTTGTCGGCCTTTGCCAAAAAAAAAATGCAAAAAATATTTCTAAGTACATTTTTTCTCTTTTTTTTATTCGAAGTTTGATTTCGTACTTAAGGTTTCTGATCTTTTTCTTTTGCCTAATAGTTTTTTCTTGTCCCTCCAAAGTAGAAGGGTAAACTGAGAAGGGTACGATGCAAACGCCGGTTCTCTTTCGTTATGAGGTATTTATCCGCGGGCAGTTACTGGACATTATAGCATTGAGTTGTACGAAATGATAAGTGAAAGTAGAACAAAGACAAAAATCAAAAACAAAAATAACTGACAATGCTTTTCTTTTTGTGGACTTACTTTACTGGTAGATTTTGAAAGATCTAAACAACGTTTTACGATTTTAAAGTTTAAAACATCTTCTAAGCTTAGTAAATCCCTTATTTCTGGCTCTCGAAGTCGGGGTAGTCGTGCTGTAGCATTTGATCACAACTCAGCCTTCGAGCGGCGGAACAGATTCGCCGCGCATCCTTTTTCATGATTTTTGCTTTGACCCCTTTGCACCTCTACAAAGAAAGAAAGAAAATTGCTGACGTAACTGATAACGTGTGGTCCTACAAATTGGAAATGCATTTCCATGCTCAAGAAAAGGCGAATTTGCTATACAAATAATGATCGGAGATAATGTTTGTTTGTTTTTTTTTTTTGTTGTTGTTGTTGTTTCTTTTCCTAGTTCTCGCTTTCTACACACGCTGGTCTCATTTGGAAAGAATCGCATCATTATCTTTTATCGAAACAAATAAGGTTATTTACCGGCCTATTGTCGTTTGTAGTGCACGCGTGTGCGATTCCTTCCACATAGCATCCCTGGATGAGAAGGATTGAGAGCAGGAAAAGAATGTTGAGTGCCATTTTTGCTTCCATCTCCTTGTTACCTTCCTAATAGAAATAAACAACGTTGCGGTGGAGTCACTTTGGTTACGATACAAAGAGAGGTATGAGCCTCATTTATACATTTTGGCTCATTGAATGTTTGTCTCGCATTTGTCGTGAGCCGCCCACCATGATATTTATGGGATCATTTTTCCTCGCATGATATTAGGTTTTAAGTAAATACGAGAAAGTAGCCAAAGGGAAGTGTTAAGAAAAAGCCATTAGTTTTAATTGAAACACCTGTGTGTTTGTCTTCAGTAAATTTCCGTTTACAACAATTTTCTGACTTATTAATTGAGTTTAACGCTAGGCAAGTCATAATGATTCAACACTTCCAGCCGCTCGTAGTTGTTTTAGTCTCTGACACTTCCCTTTATCGTGCAGATTGGACTTTTACGAAACAGTTCTTGTCTTGAATTTAAGTTAACCCTCTTCTCTCGAACCCATAAATCAATCTAAACGTGAGAGAAGCCACAGAGACCAGGAGTGGTTTTGCATATTTTCTAAATGCACAAAACTGCAATAATTATCTATATACGTCAATGTACTTAGTCAAATTTAGCGATCAGCTCGTTTGCATTCTAACTGTGGAAGGACGAGTCCTTAAAACAGTGTGACTTTTTCCAGCAACGATTTGCCAGCTTTTTTTCCCTTTCGAAGAGAGAGCAAACTAGCGTTTTATAACTTTCCTCTCGCCTATCGCTTCTCTGGTAAGTTGGATGAAGCAAGCTTCCTCTGTAAACTGCTGCATGTCACCTGTTAAAGACGATTTCACCTGCCTTTTGCTTTTTTGTCAAGGTACTGCAATTTAATTTATTCATGATCACTACTTACGCAAACAACTTCGTTAAAGATCGAAGTTGTCAAAAAGCAATTAACCGCAAATACCGTTTTCCGACACATCCCTCTATGAACCTCGGTTGGCGCGTGCTAAATAATTCAAAAGTGATGTTTGCTAATATCGCAGTTAGCAAGAATTAGTCTCCTGACAGCGCTCCCATACTTATTTTCGTTCCCGTTGTATCCGTTCACAAAAAGAAAAAAGCATAAATTATCACATTATGATCTCGCGTGGGTTTTGTCGACCGGGACATTCCGCGCTAAAACGCGAACAAGGCAAAAATATAACTTGTTCCAATAATTAACCCCATCAGAAAACCGAAGCCTCCAGGTTCGTGAAGGTGACAAGAGAGGAGAGAAAAGGCAGTGAAACTTATCACAGAGTGCATTATGGAGGGGTGGGGCTGTATAGAAAAATGATTGTTCTAAGAAAAACTCAATTTTTTGATATTCTACAAGCGACGATTGATCCCTCCCTCGTTTCCCATGAAGGCGATGTAATCCCCCGCCCATAAAACTCTCCGACTCCCCTCCCCGTCGATAAAAAATGAATATCTGTTATTAGTATATACTAAAACAGTGGATAGCGTTGAAGGCGCGCTCTGATTGGCTAGTCAAACTCCGAATATCCTTTGCTACTTACCTCCGAGCAACTCGAGAAAAAGTGGCGTGCCGGTTTGCATCCGTGACAAGCGAATAAATCACTCAAATAACAACGAAGCAGTCCCTGAAAACACAGAGAAAGCGACTAAATTTGGTTTGGCTGTGTTTAAATGTAATGGTAACCGGGAGTTTATCGATAAAAACCAGTGAAAAAGGTTTTGTTTACAAATGCAAATTAATCTTGCGTAACCTCACTTGTTTACTTGAAAATCAAAGTTGAATGGTATTTTTTTACATAATTTTTTCAAATACAAAAAGAGTTTGCAACACCATTTGAAGAAATGTCGCCACCAGAGCTAAACAAAATGTCTTCAGAAATTTTATCTGTCAGCTAAAAAAACGAGACGGCAGTTTTTACGACAAAAAAATCACTTACCGCGATCCGAGCCGCGTTGGATCGTTACTCGCGGGAAAATGTTGAAATTTTGGAATCGTATGAATTAAAATCAATTTTTGGTGGTGTATATTATCCCACTGTTTTAGTATATGCTAAAACAACTATTCACCTCAGTGTCGGTGGTTAGCGGTGTATATTTACCGAGCCGCAAAGCGGCTCGGTAAATATCCACCACTAACCACCTCCACTTCGGTGAATAGTTGTTAATTAACCCGATTTGAGGCACCTGAAGAGAAATTGAAATCATGCTTTTGTCGCGAGAAAGGTTAATCAGGTGTAGAGGAAGATAAAAGCTGACCGAGTATGTCGCATAAATTGACCAAAGAGGTTCTTCTTTGGGAAAAACAGGTGGAGGAAGGTTTCAAGCACGGAAGTCATCCTAATAAACTCCCAAGGAACAGGAAGATGATATTCATATAACAATTTCAACAATTTTTATTTCAATGTATTTTCGTCCATGCGCACACCTTCAGTATGGGTCAAGTTGTTACGAACACTACTCTATCACAATTTGAACAAACAGTTAGGTGTAAGAGTTCGACTTATTAATAATATCTTCTATAGAGGTTTCACAGTGACTGCAAGAGTGGATTCTACAAACGAATGAGAATAGAAACAACTAAGATAACATGAGAATTACTGTGTCTAAAATGTTACTGGTAACTCAGATGTTTAGGATTAGTCTCAATCGACTTTTGACTTCCCCGAACTCCTCGGTTTTTAGGCCACAACGAACAACCGCATGCTTCGTGCTTTGACTGTAGCAAAGGCGTTGAATCCAATAAAGCAACTTCATTATTTAATGCACAAAGTGAAGAACAAATAACGCGCGAATCAAGAACAAATATCACGTGATATTTGGACAGTTCGTTATCTTGTAATGTTTATTTTTTTGTACCTATTTAACCGGTTGGCTGCGCTTGCTACGCCTCTCCGTTTGCTTCGTTATTCCCATCTTTCAGTAAGAAATTCGCACAAAATAAAACAGTTACTCGTTATTTGTATTTTGAGTCGCCCGGCGGGCTTATCAAAAACACGGCAGAGCTCGTTAAATCACTCAGAGATACCACACACCAAAACGCCTAATAGGAATAATCTACGTTTTCAAACCCAATTACCATGGGGAGGATAATAAACAATAGGGCATTTCCTTTTCCTCGAGGGAATTTTCTACTTGAGATATTTAGTTTTTAATTCTGAGAAAGACGTTATCAGATGCAGATATCTTGGAGTAACACCTTTGAAGACAGCTGAAAAGTCACCTAAAAATTGCGACAAAAAGCGCGGTTGTTTCGTGGCTTTTAGACAAAGCCTCAATTGATGGTAAATGAAATGGGGATGTTGCGGCAAACTGTGCCAGTTCTGGCTATTTTTGATGGAATTAAGGTGGCTCGTACCAGTTTCCTCGCGCGGGGAACAGGTCACTCTTGCGTGACGCGTGTGAGAGGAACGTGCGAAAGAAGCGCGAGATCAAAAGATGAATATTCAAAACAAAGATGGCGGCGATTGGAATTTTTTCTACTTTTGTGAGAAGTTTACCTAAGAGCTTGTATTTGATGTGTTGAGCGGCCGCTGTGAATGCAGGAGATAGAAACTAAGATAACGAAGACGATTTTTGGAGAAGTAAAGGTTGCTTCACTTCACAATTAAAAGAAATATTCAACCGATATGAAATCTTGCGACGGCGAAAAAAGAAGAACTCGAGTGAAGGATAATCTACCTTAAGTGGAAGAAGACTTTGAAACTTAAAGGAAAATAATATGATATAGCCAGAAGTCATGTGTAGGATTTTTAAGATGAGCTCCGGAGGCTGTCTTTGACGGCTGTTTAATGATTTTCTTAGCAGTAAACGTCTGTAAACATCAGATCGTAGGTGCTCGCGCACACGCAATTGTCAGCGGTAGCTAAAACAGATCATGAGCAAATGTCGATCTTATAGAATCCAGATTTTTAAATGCGCGAGAACGCGCGTGGAAATTGCCAAACTCACGAAAGCTATTGCATGAAAACAAGTCCGGTGACCCCTTCTTTTTATTGTTCCAATATGATAATAACGTCCAAAGGAATCATCAGAAAAAAAAATAGAAAATTCTACGAAAGGAAATTTGTGATGTGTGGAAATTGCCATTTTTGTAGGTTTTCTGAAATTCCGCTCCGTAGAATTTTTTAAAAATCTATGTGCATTTTCCTTTTCAAGTGCCAAAAGCAATCACTGAAAAAGATTAGGGGGGCACCGGGTTAGTTTTTTAATTATTTCAGCCACAAGCTAAAAAATGCGTTTGAATAAGTCTATGAAAGCGTTGCCATGGAAACTGCTAGTGACGAAATGACACTTATTTTATGGTAACCAATGATTATGTAATTCAACCCCGTAAAAGTGTTCAACTGGCCTTGGTCAGTCTTTCTGTTGTATTCTTTCAAAGTTACAAACCATCAAATAGATGAAAACCGGTACGAGCCACCTTAAACAGGGTTGAAGATAAATAGGCTAGCGTGGGTGCACTGCTTAGAGTACGTAAAGCCCACGTGGGTGTGCTGTTTCATGAACCCTTATAAATCTGCTGTGAAAACTGAGAGATGGCACGGCCAAGGATAAAAACGTCAGAGTAAGGTTCTCATTAAGCTTTCATTCACTTTATTGACAATTTAGATCAAGGCGCTCGATTTTTTTTTTTCTTTCAGTGCATAAGTCCCTTCGTGTTTTCAGCTGCTCTTACTATGAGTCGTCTCTCAGGCAATTCAGAGCACGAGCTGCCTCACAGATGCTTCTTCGGGAATGAAGAAACTGGAAATAGGAAATAAGAGTATATAGTATGAGTTCAGTTGTGTTGTATTTATGGAATAAGCGCCTTCTGTTACCATTACTTGAAGGGGTTTATGAAAAAAACCGATGTTTTTGGGTTCACGTAGAGTTTAAACTTTTTTTCCTAATGGCGAGGGCGTTTACACCAGGTTTATTGGCACCTGTAAAAATGAAAACTATAAATTTAAGTTAGCCGTTTTTTTGCATGTCATCATATTAAACTCCATTAAGAAAGCTGAGATAGATTTCAACTCAAATGTTTACATTGATATTAAACAAATGTATGCGTAGAAGGTCGTTTTCTACAGAACAAAATCTAAGATTATAAAAAGTTTGTGGGCGGGTGTACAAATACTAGCTAATTTTTTTGTCATCGAAGCCGTATTATTGGCCACTAATTCAATACTGAACAACTCTGGTCATTCTTTTCTATTCTAGCTACAGCAGGAGTTTCAATAACTTTTTCCGCGAGCGGCTGTCAATGGTAGGAAAGGATACTGGGCCCAAAAAGGCGTAAAAGTGAAACCCAAACACAAAAGCCTGCTCGTAGGCTCAACAGACGGCAGTAAGAGATCTTACGAGCTGTGAAAGACTTCCGGTAACTGGCTTATATTAGAAAGGTTTAGTACCGCGTTCACGTGAAACTTTTCCTCTCACAGAGTAGAATTAAATTGCCGGAAAAGGGGCACCGAAAATATTCTTTGTAAATCATGCAAGGGCGCCTTCAGATCCACCATGACGTGTGCTCACGCGAAGCCAAAGCAGCAAGATTCACGCCATTTTACGTGAAGAGTGAAAAGGTAAGCTTTGGTTTGCCGTTGGTTACCCCTGGTTACCGTCGTTCAACAAATCAAAAGGCGATATTTGGTCACAAAAATGCGCCAGTTTACCTCTGGTCTTGATCTTCTGGCCATGTTTATGGAGCCTGGGGGCATGGGCGCTAGAGCTTCCACTTCTGGATTACAAGCCAACAGCAAGAATGAGACGGCAAAACCGCACAACAGAACCAAAAAACAGGAGAACTTTGTCATCGCTGAAATGATCCGATCGAAGTCGTGTCAGAGTTTTTATAGAACTTGTGTGCTTTGGAAAAAAATATCTGCAAATATGCTTTATATACCTGCATCACGGAAAAGGTTATTATCATTATTAGCAAAGTTAATGGTCGACACGAAGCTCTTATGGAAATGTTTAAAATGTTAGTTTCTAATGTGTTTTTAATCGCTGAAAAAAGCAGTTTTACGCAAGTAAAAAATATCAAATTAGGCTTTAGGCGGCAAGCAGAAGTATGACCTCGGAATCAATTAACCTTTCCTTTACAAAGTTATATTTTTGGAAAAAGATATGTGTGTTGCCAACATTGCATCCTGAATCCTCAGCCAAACCTCTAAAGTATAACATTTCAATCCATTTTTAGTCAGCTTGTTTGCCAAAGAGTTATCAAATGACTGTGAAATATTCAAAAGAATGAAGAAACTCCCTTTAGTGCGATAGAGCTATTATCGAATTCTTCCTTTAGCTATGCCAAGCGGAAATGGAAGCCGAACATACCAAAAAAAGGCATATAGAGATATCTGTGAGTGGTAATATGGCTAATTCATCGATAGTTTTCGCTCAAAACTTAACATAAATCATAAGTCTTTCTTTTTTTTTTTTTTTTTTTTTTCAGTGTATATCCAGAGGACTAGAGTTGCACTGATTTTTTTTACCACGATGTGGATTAGACCGGTAGGATTCTGCAAAAACACTAATGATGAAAAAAAAAAAAAAAGCTTATTTTTAATGAAGCAATTTAACAGCGTTTGGAGGCGATCACCTTTTTAATTTTAAAACTCATTTCGTTGTGCTAGACACGATAAGCTGGACATTAAGTCCCAAATGTAGGATTGAATCGTTTTGGCTGTTACTCCTAATATTATCGCTAACATCCTGTAATGTTTCCAATTCAGTTTTGATTTCTAAACTTGAGGAGAATTTACGACTTTTATTTTTCCTTTAATAATTTGAATAAAAGATTTTCGTTTCGTTATTGAATAAAAACTGCATCTTTTCTACGCCTTTAATAAAACAGAAAACGTTTTAAAACTGGCGACAGTTTAATTGAGAATTAATACGTTAAATATTTACTCATTAAACATTAATCAATTGCTTTCTAAAAGCTTTAAAATGTGAGTCCATCATTGGGTTTTCTAAAAGTGTGTATCAGTTTAAAAGCTTCATTAAAATCCTATTGTTTTCCCTTCGCTGATACTACTTATCTAAACTATACTAGACGTTTTTTTAATTTTTTATCTCTTGGTCCGTTTTCTTTTTTAATTTTCTTTTTTATTGACGCCAAAGCTAAAACACGTTTTAAAACTATTCTGTCAAATATGGTACGGTTCGAACTGCTTTTCTTGATAGAAGCTACACCGGTGTTTGTTTGTTCAAATTCAGCTCACTTACGAAAATGAAAGTTCGTGATTACTTGAACCCAATCTGAAATTAATTTTTTTCAGTTTGCTATCGCTGATTTTTATTCCGTGAAAGCTGATTTTACTAAAAATGGTTTTGCTGATGTGAATGGCGCATTAGTTACAATTTTTTCAGTAGTAATTAGCCTCAGTATATAACCCAGCAAAAACGTGACTCGGAGAATAGTCATACAAATCCAGTTGAGTGTGTTTTAAGTGATATAAGTAACCTTTAGCGAAAGCAATTTGTTACAACTGGTAGAAAGGTAAACGTTTAATGGCTCAAAATTGTCATATGCGTTTCTGTGCGAGTCTTTTATTAGCTGCTGGGCTATTATCACTGACAGCATAAATCGGGTCTGACAATCAACTTGTCGCTTAACAATAATAATATGACAGGTGTCTCTATGTTTGTTACGATCTCATATGGAACATGTTTTCCACTTGAATTCAGCATAATATCCACAGTCTCTCTTCTGTTCCACTGTATTTTTAAAGAGCAACTTTTTTCCCTCTAATTTGACCAGAGACTTAATCCAAGGGATTCTTAATCGTGAGTAAACACTAACTCATAAAGGTCTACCAAGCAAAACTTTTAAACCCTTTGGAAAATTTCTCATAAGGAATATTAGACGATTATGAAGCGAAGTTGTTGTTAGCGAAGAAACTTGTAGGAAGAAATGAAATCCTCTTTGCTTTATGAAAGCGTGAGAGAATAGGGAATACTTTTAAAATATATTACGTGTTAATCCTTCGCATCAGTTAATCCCTTACATCAGTATGCATATTCTCCATTCTGTTTTCTATACTTTCGTAAAGTGTGCTGCGCGGGCTATCACCAACTCAGACTATCGAGCCCACTCCGCTCCTTTATTCTCCAAACTAGGACTTTAGATATTTTCCAAGTTAATTCGTATGAAATCGCCAAATTTATATTTGATTTTAAAAATAACTTATAGCCCCCATTGCTTCTCAATCTTTTTGTAACGAATAGCCAAATTCAAAACTATGGTACCAGAAAGGCCAGAAATCATCGAACGCGTTTGTGCCGCACAAATCTCAAGCAATTTACAATTCTCTACCAAGGTTTTTAAAAATTTGGAACTCTCTCCCTATTTCAGTGACTCGTTCGTCAAACCTTAGCTTTAAGACGAAAATGCAAGAGTTTTTGCTTACATAATCACTGGATTGGCCTAGCCGCACATTCGCAGCACTTTTTCTCTACTTGATTTATTATTGTAAGTGAGGTGGCTCTTCCATAAGTCCGGTGGCTTCTTGGGACTCCTCACTTTCTTGCTGTTATCGCTGGAAATAAATGTATTCTTAAAATAAGGCAAATAAAGATGATGATGGGAAGGTGCTGACAAGAAGAATTTGTTTAACAACTGAAGAGCTTATTCTAGCTGGCGATCATTTCTTTTATTCTGGTGACCTTATTGTGTGATTCGGAAGTGATATTGTAAGGAAAAAATCACTCAAGGGCAGGATACCAATAATTTTCGAACTGCACCGGTATCGCAGAAGTCATGGGTTCAAATCTTGTACAGGCCTGAATTTATTTTTCTTTTTTTAGGCATTATTTTCACAACTGCTTAAGGTTACCGTGCGCCTCCAGGGGTGTCTCGCGTGCAAGCGATGTAGCGCGTCCGGTTTAAACTGTAGATATCTGAACCCCTATATCAAATTAAAGCTTATAAGACTGGCTATCAGAATATACCAAAAATTTGGAAAAAAAATCAATTGTCGAATTTTTCACGACTGCTAAATGCGACCACCCGAATCACCTTTTAGGAGCTACAAGTCAAAGGGAATTTGTTCGATTGCTCTCAAATTTTGACAGTAGCTAGTTTTGCATATAAACAACAAAAACATGTCTCCGAATTTTTTATTTCTAAACACTTTTTTTTCAAGATCGATTTTTGTACGATCACTCCAAATTTTTTCAATCCTATTTCAAAAATGTTTTGTAACTTTTCACTGAAATTGATTTGGCAAATCGCAGACACGTTTTTTTAGCTCTTTGGCCCCGGAAACGGAGAACACATTAAATAAGCGAAAAACAAAATTCGCTTCGACCTGTAACGTTCAAAAGGTGATTCGGGCGCTCGCATTTAGAAGTCATGAAAAATTCTGCAATTCATTTTTTTCAAAATTTTTGTTATAGTTTGATAGCCAGTCCTATAAGCTTTAACTTGATATGGGGTTTAGATATCTACAGTTTAAATTGGACGCGCTACATCGCTTGCACGCGAGACACCCCTGAAGGTGCACGGTAACCTTGAGTGGTGTTCATCACTGGGAAGATCACTCTCCTATTCAGTTTTAGAATTCATACAACAAAAAACATATATATGGAAAATTACAGATTGGATCGGCTTTTAAGAAAATAAACTGCACTGATATTTCGTTGATTTATATTTTGAAATACAGCTTTGCAGACGTTATCATCTTTTTCCCGTGGGGTCCGGTCTTCATTTGTCGAAGGGTCTGAATAGTTTGGTTATGTCACAGTAGAATTTACTTTGATCCTCCCCCAAGGCTCTGTAGTACTCTAACGACCCCTTCTCCCCCACCCTGAATACGGGTGATTTTTCCATAGGACTCTTTTATGTTCTGTTGGCGACAACTGATCTCCCCTCCATTCCTTCTAAAAATCATGTGATCCTCCAAAATCACCCGACACCACATGAGTTGTTCACGCACCTAAATAATTATCCGTTGAAATAAAGTCGCGGAAAGTTGCGAGAAGAGAAGAACGTCATGACTTAGCACTCTGACAAAGGGTTGCTTTTCATTTTCATCAAAGTATGAGGGCTGGGATGGTTGATCTATCCTGTTCCCTTCCCCTCCCCGCGGAGTGTGTATTTAATTGCGGTAGTATGGGCTTTAATCAATCAGCTAACTATTACAGTTTTACACAGCAACGAACATGGCGACCGAGTGCACTACATCGTGGGGGAGGGGGGGTAGGAGCGCGGGCTCATAACGTTGGTCAGCCAAACCAACACGTAGGACATGCGCAAGGGAGTGAATTTTGGGCGCCTGCGCACCATTTTCCCGCGCAAAATTTCGAAGGTAAACGAAAGAAACAACAGCTGTCTTGCAAATAGACATAAGAAAATTGAAATGTTCATAAGAATCCGTAAACAAACAAAAGCGGCGAAAATAAAATCTCGAGACGCCTCAAACACAAAGCGTATTCAAGTACAGGTGTTCTGTTGATTTACCATTCTGTCTCGAGCTTTTAATTATCAAAAAAGTTACACGCTTGTAAAACATCGTGGCTTACTCGCTTGTGTTGTTGCTTGTAAGTCGTGTGAGATCTTCGTTTTTACAGCCTGAAAACAGGCTAGTGATAACAACGTTCGCACATGTGCAGACGTTTGAACGCTGTGTTCCCAAACTTAACTACTCTAGATCCCTTCACTGAAGCAAATGATCGTAATGGTCAAGCCAGTTCTAGACGAGACGCATGTCTTGATTTCTCATCCCCTTCATTAATTTCAACCTTCTGCCTGTATGGGTAATATCGAATCGGCAGCGTAATTACAGAAAGGTAGCTCTAAGAAAGGAATTCAGAGAGAGGTGTTGACTATGCTTTCAACGTAGATACCGATTTTACGCTACTTAAAAATCTTAAAGATGAGCTGAGCTGCTAGGAGGCAAGGCTCAACTTGTTCGCTCTAACAATTGACCGGACCTGATGCCAAGCGAAAATGGTCTAATTATAGCAAATTCAGAGGAAAGAAATCATAGAACGGTGCGTGTTGATCAAAATACGATTAAGCTGACCAAAGGTTGATGGAAATCTCTTATTTCGTGGTATAGCTTAGCAGAGGTTTTATGTAGCATTTTGTTTCCTTCAGTTTTGCTTCACACCAGAACAACAAGGCTTCGAGATGTAGGTAAGACAGATTCTCCAAAGTTCAATTAGAAGCAATAAATCATTCTTTTAGCCCATGTTTCTGAACATCACCGCCATAAGCTGTTGCTTCAAAATTCAGACACTGGGTAAATCATAAAATTTGTTTAAAATAGAAAACTAGAACTAGAATTAACTATTGAATTTTCCCCTTTTCTGCTTCCTCCTTCGAGAAAATGCACAGAAGTCCGTCTCAATGAATAAAATCATTTAATACATATATAATAGCAAAATAAGACAGCTTGTAGAAATGTATAGTGAATAAACGTTGCTTTCAAGTCAATGATTTCAAAGCAATTTTCGCGGAAGAAATATAAATAGGAACCTTAAGCAATCCACGAAGACGACGGCGACGAGGAGGTGGCAAAGGAAAAGATGTAATGAGCAGAACGATGACAGATCACCAGAATTTGCGTGGTCGGATAACGGAAACCCCGACCGCAAATTACTTAAGTTTCTATTTGGAACTCACTTCTGCTCACATTCAATTCCGAAATCCGAACTTAAGATATAAATTTAGTTTTTAATTGATGTCTTCTTCAGTGTTGCCGTTCCGACAGCTTAGGATCGTAATAGCTCCTGACACACTGACATCTAAGACTATGCGAGAATTATTGAATTTTAACCATGAAGTTTACGTTATGGCTTATTAATTCCAATTCAACTTTTATTTTTTTTTTACTATAGCTATATTATAATTTGTTGACCAATGAACCGTGGATCTTTTAAGAGAGTGGAAACATTATTTCATTTAAAGTGAAACTAAGGAAATATTCCATCTCTTCAGAGTTGGTTATTTGACGTTCGAAAGTGTTTAAATAGTAAATGAACACTCGGTAACAAACTGGCCCTGGAGATCTCGAGATCTTCGAGATCTGAGCGGAATTTAAATTCATGCCACGAGGTGAATCTTGCTTTAAAACATCCATGGCGCAAATTATGTGAACAAGGAAATATAATTATTTTATAGTAGTTAATGTCAGTAATATTTCATGAACGCACGCCATCTTGACAATTTGTCAAAAATAAGTGTTATATAGTACGTCCGTCTCTATAAAATGAAGGATTTAGTAATACAACAGTCTGCCTTATTTTATTGCATTGGTAAGCGAATAATACACCGATTATTTTTCACTCAATTGCCGTTTTGCCTAATAGATGTACACACGTTCGGAGATTACGCCCGTGGGAAGCCTTGACGCTCAGAAATGGACGCCAGTGGGGGATCGTTATTAAATTGAGCGATCTAGGAGTACAAACGCCCCGCTTTCCTCTGAGGAACTTAATTTTCGGTTCGAGTTCTATAGCAACAGGAAAGAGAGATAGCGGTGTTTCCGTTTTAACTCGCGCGTAGAATCCTCGGAAGAGGTCAAATTGGCAAATAGTTTGTTACGGCTGGCTTGTTTTTAAATGCAAAACTGTTTTGGAGTTACTGCCATTGGTAAGTATCACGACATTGAGTACTTAGAGCCGTTTCAGCGAAGTAACTGTGGTGACGGAAACTGAATTAAGCACAACTCATAAAAGTTCGGATTCCGTTTGAACAATTAAAAGATCTAAAACGTTGTAAGTCATGGGAGCTATGATGAATAACTGATCATCAATCTAATAAGAAAGTGTTATGACAGTTTTCAATCGTCCTTATTCTAGCTGTAATATTCTTTTATTTTCATAACGCTTTTCCCTTTATTTGCGGTGAATAAATGTTGATTTTACGAAGGCCTTGTGAACGCGGAACTATAATGTCCATTTTTATATAGATTTTAATAAGAATTCGTATATGATTCTATCTTGACCCAGCATCTTTGTGACAGAGAACAGCTGTTGGCAGGAAGAAGTAGCTTTTATTATCACGCACTCATTCATAAGCCTTCATTATAAAAAACAAATACGGAGCTAAGAGGCCCAGTTGGCTGCATTTGTGATTGGAAATAAAAGCTGATAACATAGCACAAAAGTGCATAGAACCACTGATCAGTTCATCTACGCACGTTCGCCTTTACAGAAGGGAAAGAATGGATTGGCGAAGAGTTTTGCTTTGGGTAGGGATCTGCGTAATTATAAGTACTTGCCTTGAAGAAGGAGTGGAAGCTTTTCATCAGAGAACTGGAAGAAGGAGATCAAGTGGAAAGAGGAATTTATGGGTAGAGAGGAATGAAATCCATCCCTTAGACAACCTAAAGCGAAGAGAAGAAATACTGAAGGTAACATCTGATTAAAAATAAAAGAATATCTTTGAAAAATTCATAGCTACCAAAGTATTTTCAAAGCCTCAAAAAGCACCGAAATGTGTTGTAATTGAAATTATTTTCTCTTCTAAAATCCACTCGGCGCCGGTAGGCGACCGTTTTTAAATGTGGACGCGTTTCCTTACATTAAAAAAGTAGGCAAAGAGGAACTTTCTATCCTGAGACGTACAAATAGACTGAAACCGAAAAATACTGGAAGTTTTCATATCTCTGGCGAAAAATTTAGAACAGTTCTTAAATATTTCCAAATACAATGAAAAATTTCAGACTTAATGTCTTTACCAGAGGGAAAACAATTAAAGGGAGGAGAACATTACTTTGAACAGGTTACCATTATGTTTCTTCATAATTATGATTTATGATGACTGTTAGTTTTTTTGTTTCTTTTGTTTTTTGTAATTTATGGATAGATATATGAGACAGGCATTGCGGAGGACGATGCACCGTTAGTAGAAGAAAGCCGGTCACAAGGACAGTTTTAACCAGAAGAACACAGAAACATCATCTAAGTTAACTCTTAACGTACTCGCGATCACGATAGATACCATCAATATTGCCGTATAGTGTGACCTATACTAGTATTCACGGGTAAACATAACTTAAAAAAGAAAAATAATAAAAAATGTTGAAGCCTATTTCTCGGTTGTTTTTGGTTTTTGTTTTTTGTTTTTTTGTTTTTTTTCATTATCTTACTATCATGGTTATAATTTTTTACTTTTTGTTCCCTTTTTTACGTTCAATATTTCATAAAACGATGCTTTATCATAAAACTAGAGGCGCGTCAGAAGCCGTGTTTAACTTACATAAAGAGGCCGACGAGGAAAAAATTATCCCGGACAGACAAGCTGAGTGCAGAAAAGGTAAAATAAAAAATAAGAATTGAAAAACAACCTTCCTTTTGTACATTTTTTGAGTTCTCAACTTTCTATCGACCCGAGAAAAAAAACTGAGCTAATTTCAAGAAAGTAAGCAGGTAAGAAAAAATTTACTCTGAGGAAGATGAAAATGATCCGGCGAAATTTCGACTTGTCTACTTTCATCAGACAGGTGTTTAAAACAGCCATCACGAGTAACTCCCCTCTCTTCGCATAGCATCTCATGTTTCCAGAACAGTTTTTCCATTTTAAATTTGTTGTTGATAAAAGGAAACTAAAGATCATAACTCGAGAATTTATATTGCTTGCATATTGTTCAAGTCTACCACGATGTGGGAACAAAATATGTTCCAGTCTTTAACTCGATGCCATTAACAGAAACAACAGAAGGATGACGTACACAGGCGCTAAAAATAATTCTCAGATGTGTTAAGTGTTGGGGCACTATGTTAATGACGATATTTTCCGACAATTTTTTATTTCTTTTGCTTTTGTTCAGTCATAAATAGCTCTTCAAAGAGTTAGGTAAAGAAATGGCCAATGTAAGGTGTGCTCATCTTGAAACATTATTCTTTTCAGTATGTTCACCTACGGTTCATGTTTTTCTTCCAACATCTTTGTTTCCGCTTTGCTTGATATTCGCATCTTAGGAGTTTGTCTCAGTCAGACGTACAAACTCTCACAGCTGCGTTTCAATTAAAGAAAACATCCTAACTTGACAGCAACTGATCCGTGGCGCCCCTGTTGCAACAACGGAAGACCAATTTTAAAGAAAAAAGTTTGTAAAGTAAATAGCTAATGAGTTAAAAAAAAAGAGAGATAATTTAAGGAAACCATTTAACGATCAATTTTCTTCGTTCTTAAAAAAAGGAACTGAAAATAAAGAGGAATTTGGCTGGAAAATTCAATCGAATGCTAAGTACAAAGTGCATGTTAACGACAACTTTGGTGTCAGGTATATTGGCGACGATATAATTTCGTCTTCATGCGCACAGCCATGCCTAATAATAACACAAAAATTACAAAAGGTGTAATATTTCAAACTGTAATGCTTCTACTGTAAACTCCCGCCAACTCGAACTCGAACAAAAACTCATTTTCCTCGGATTTCACCCCACATTTTTAGTCATTGGCTAGTAGCTAACCAGATATCGGTAAACTCGAACTCCCTGTTAACTCGAACTAATGTTACTTTCCCTTGGCTCAAATTTACCATGATGACTCGAACTTTATGTAAAAGCGTCGGTCCATAAACGTCAAAGTGTCAGAATATCGCTCATTGACATGTCCCAATCTTTAATCGCAATATTTATGAAGAAGTATTACATATATCTTATTAGACGTTTTTTTGTGTAGTATCGCTGAGTATTTTTACGAGTTGTGCCGTATTTTGACGAGCCCGTAGGACGAGTCAAAATGCAAATAACGAGTAAAAATACTCAGCGATACTACACAACAAAACGTCCAATAAGTTATTTAGGCCCTGTTTACAAGCAGGTAGGGTAACCCTAGTGCTAGGGTTACCATGGCAGGAGGGTTACCCTAACGCTCCTACATTTCTTCCTTTTTTCATCGACGTGTTTACAAGGTAGCTAGGGTTACCCTAGCTGCCTTGTAAACGCTCTGCTGGGGATAACTCGCCTACCCGGGACAACTTTTTACTTGTTTCCAGACCCTTTGAACATTGATAACAATGCGTGCGGTTACCAAGCATAGGTAAGTTGTCCGGGGTGTTGGGGTAACCCTTCCTGTGAAATTTTGCTTGTAAACCCGGGCTATCTTTGACCCGCCTGCTAGGGTAACCCTAGCACAAGGGTTACCCTCCTTGCTTGTAAACAGGGCCTTATTATCCAACACGCCAAACTGTTATTTCAGTGCGGGCGAATTTCGCGGATGTTTATTTACGAGGAGTGCGTGACAGAAGTATGCGAAGCGGAACGGAATCGGCGCGTTGTGTTGCTACTTTCTTCATTAAATGAAGAAATTTTCTGGTCGTCAAGCTGTTTTTCTTTCTTCGATTCATCTAATAAACTTTGATCTATATTTGCCAGCCATTCTGACTCTTCGTCGTCGGAAATATGATTCAAATTGTCCGCCACTTTTTCTTTTCGTAACTATAATTCAATTCTTCGCTTGCACGATGCGAGAAAACCTGTTTAACCGGTACTCTACAATAGACGAGTACAAATACCGCGTGATATTTGTACTCGTCTATGGCGTTATTTGTACTTATCTAAGTGTAGTTGGATAATAAATTTGTCAATATTTTCAGACTAAACGTTCTTACAAGAAAAGTTCCCATGTATAAAATAACCTGAATGTACGAGAATGAATGTCGATCATGCAAGAATCGTAAAAACATAATTCCTTACAAATTATTAACAGGATAATTGAAATTCAACAACGAATCCAATTATTTTTCGTTTTCCTTAGGAGTCTGAATTAGCGGGGTTCTACTATGTGGCTTTGAGCCGAACAGCAGGAGTCACATTTTACCCCATACTGGTGTGAATCAAATTCTTAGAAATTCCCTTATCCCTTCGACACCAAATTGGTATCAATGAGTCCGGTTAGCCCTGCAGGGGAGTTGTCTAAAATTGTTACTTTTGTTTAATTCGACTTTTGTTTACACTATTAGTGCTGTTGTTGATAGAAGACTGTGTTTTATTTCCGCGTCATCTGGGCAAACAGCCCAAACTGGATCATAAATTCAGATATCGACAACTACGTCATAGTAAAATTTTGGCTACTGAGCTTGAATATAAGACTGTTTTTTCTCAACTTGATAAGTTTTATCAGCTCTATATCATTGTCTTAAGAATAGTGAAATTTTTAACGTATGGGTCAGAGAAAGGACTAAGATAGATCATATCAATTTCAACTGGCCCTTTTTATTTCTTCTTTAGTGCAGGTTAACAAATTTGTTTATTTTACATCAGCATTTGTTCTATCTTGATGGTATAAAGTTAGATGGGTGTATAGTTCCATAGCAGTCTTACTTTGGTATAAGAGATCCACTTCCTCACGCTAAGACATTATCCTCTAGGTTCGAATCCCTGGGGGATTCTTTCGGTAGCCTCCTTAACATCCTTGTTCTGATCCACTTTTTGAACCGTTAAACGCTATAAAATCGAAAAGGAAAGAAAGGAAATAACTGAAAGATTAAAAACAGAGAAACATTGTAATCTTATAATGAAATAATGACAAATGTGTTCCGTATTTATCTTTGATTTCATCCAAATTTCCTAATTGAAGTGGGAAAAAATGACGGCAATGAGAACGAAAGGAAACAATATTTAAGAGGCAGATATACAGTTTTGGGCGAGAATTTTCCTAAGTTGCTTTTTGTTCGTAGCAGCCTTCTGCGAAATCACAAAATTTTGCTTATTTCTAAGATCGAAAATCCTAATTGTTTTTGCTTTCATGTTTTCTTTGAAATTAAATACCACCTTTTCCCATCCAGCTCAGAAGCGATATGTGGCTAAATATGATCTATGCACTTAGTCCTCTCAGGATCCAAGATGTTCGTAAGGCAGGGCTCAATGCTCTTTTTCAACTAACTACTTTCTAGGATCCACTGTTTTAAAGACTCTTCTTGTGGCAAAAGAACGAAAGGTTCATTCGTTCGATGTCTTGAGCACCTTATTCATTCATACCACCAATCAGAATGGACGTACCGCGCTGAACAATTTCCTTGTAATATTTCTGCCAAGTTTCTCTTAAGGGCATAAAAGTTTAATTACAATCCATTCCCCACTGTTATTCATATCTCAGTTTACTTCTAGAAAGACCTCTGGCGGCTTTAAGCCAATAGGAGATCGAGTTCCTTCCATTTTTTAAAGGAAGAAATGTTCCAATGAGAAGACTTGATGCTTTTTCGCCTTCTAAATTCTTAATTACGACTAAAAGAAACACGCGTGTCCATTATTACTACGCATCCTTACTACGCAATCACTCAAAATGCGCAGGCCACGTTAGCATTGAGTACACGCTCCTAGTAAGAACTATGTACCGATAGTTGAAATATATATAGAACTCATTACCAGTGTGAACACTTGCCGGCGAACATTATTGTTCTTGGCAACGCTGATCCACTTTTTGAACCATTATACGCTATAAAATCGAAAAGTGAACGAGGCTAGTTTAATGAATTTCGCATTTGTGGTTGACATGCGATGGAAATGTCGTATGAATACTGGTACATGATTAAACTACTTATTCTGCCTGAATATATGACAAATAAAAAAGATTCTGCAGAGTAAGCCAGGAGATTGAGTGAATTAACACGGGTAGCACGTCACTGACTTGACAAACTTCGATCATATAACCACTTTCGGTGGAAGTGCATGTTTTCTCGAAAGCCACGTAACTTTGAATTCTTGCCCATTAAAACTTCCGTTTTGCCTCAGGCTATAGAATGTTTAGGCAACCGTGAAATTTCCTTAAAGTGCTAATTAAAACTTGGAAAGCAGGAAAATTATGTTTCATCTTAGTACGCCAAATAGTAAACTCTCTCTTTCTTCTACTGTCGTGAAACCAAAATTAGTCCAAAGCACATATCAAGTTGGTCGGGATTTTGTGAGAGAGGCCAATTATTGGAGGTTTCCTTTTCAGATACATCACTTAATTGGTTTACTTTAAAACACCGATACACGTTTGTCTACGATTCATGTTGGCAGGAAATAACACGAGGGCGTTATTTCTACATATAACGACAAATTATTGCCAAGACAGCTGGGCATGCATCAATCCTATCTTTTTCAGCTTTAAGCACAAGTAAGTATTTGCTCTGTTTTAAACTCGTAGGTACACTTACCCATTTCCAAGGCGCTATTGTTTGGCTTTCTTCAGTAGAGAACGAAGGAATAACGCTTTTTCTGCCACTTCTGCGTCGTCTTCTTGCTTTCCTTCTAATATGATAGGATTCAATTCGATCCAGCAAGATGGTGCTAAAAATGAACCAAACCAACAAAAGAACGAGAACATATCTTGACTCCATGATCTCAGGCGTACTTGCTTTTTCTCCACTCCCCTCGAATCTGAAAGTGTTCCTTTAGGAACAATTACGTATTTAAATAAGTAGCGGAACACATGCTTTTGTTTATTTTCAGGAAGTTTTACAAATAAACCACCAGCGGCGATACCAACGCTTCTTGAGTTACTCTCTCTGTTCAGTTAATTGAGCAATTTAACAATTTTTTTTTTACAATCTGTCATCAGTAAAGAAAAAATCAAAGCGACAGACTCTACTGAAGAAATTTCAGAACGCAAGGCGCCAACGCATCGCTGCGCTTCAGCTCAAGCCGTTATCTTTTAATTACGATGAAGATTTCATTAACAGTCTGATAAGACTTTGATTTAATTTATTTGAGTCAAATGGCATGGCTTTCTCGTCTAAGCACAAGGATCCCATTACGCCTATCTGACCATTCATATATAAAAACGCTAAGGTAATCTTCCAAACCTAAATCTGAACGTTGCCACTTTTTGTCCCATTTGTCAATATTCCTTGCATCATAATGCAAAATGCAAACCATTTCGATACCACTTAAAATTCCTTTCAATTCAACAAATACCGTGAATGGTCACGAAATTTTTGTTGATCCACGTGACGGCGGTACCCATGTAGTTTGACGATTTAACGGGCCAAAAAATCTAGCGGAAAAATTAACTCAAGCTCGCTTTTCGTACAGGTTTGGGCGTATGGCCAGCCTTTATTTTAAATGAAAATAGGTCAGAAGAAACCTAGTTGTTCTTGTAAATGAAGGCACACCTCGCGATCGAGTCGTATCACGCAGGGCTAAAACAAATAACAAAGCAACAAAGGAAATGGATCACTCAGTCCTTTTCTTCTTCATTCGGAAATATAAGCTTTGCTGTTTTAGTTTGCTAATGGATTTACTGGTGGTTTCATTCATTCTTTAGCTGACCATTTTGGGCTTAGAAGAGCCGACTTATTAAATAGTTAATGTTACAATAAAAACCCTTACAACCATATCGGAAATTTAAGCTTTCTAATTAGTTTCAATTTGAGAACACTCATGTGCAAATGTTTTTTTTTTCCTATTACCCGGGCTTTCATAGGAAAGCCAGAGTCTTAAAATGCAAGCCGTTCTTGGTCGCCAACTGGGGGGGTCATGGTCACAGGCGTTCCTTACGTAAACAGCGGAAACTGAGAATGAGTGCAACAACTTGTGTTATCATGTGCTCGCTCTTCGCAAAAAAGCATAATTTACAGAATGCTGTGTTTTTTGAAGACCACTTTGCAAAGATTCCCGTCTTATACGCTCATCTCACATGCAAACGCGCACGCCGTCCATGGTAGGCCCACTCTAAATGATGTCGAGCGTTTTCGGAATGGGCAGGTCCACGAACTATACTGCTTGAAAGTCCAAATGTGCAAAGTTCGTACTAGTTAATTCTCACGAGATAACAAATGAGCCATAGGTGAGTTCAAACTACGAAAATACTAGCAAAACTGTGACAGCCGATTTAACAACAAACTATGATGCTGGGACGAACACCTCACTTGCTGAAAAAAACCAGAATGTTCGTGAACACAACTTCGAAGGTGGCGCTAATAACAGCGAATTGGATGAGGGTACTGACAGACTTGAATAGCGAGGTTAAATATCTAAGCTTAGCTTTTCCGTTAAATATCCAGTTTCTCTTATTGGTTTTTATTGGGTTCAATACTTGTAAAGTACGATTTGTTGTTTCATACATAATCATTATTATTACTGTGTTGTGAGGTAAATTAGAAGTTGCTATTTTAAGACTTTTTCAGTTTAGCTTTTCGTTTTGTTAAGCATTGCTTTTGCGCCTACGTGTTGTTTTGGTAGATTTATAGTTTTGATCTTTTATTTTTAGTGTGTGCTTGAACTAGGCTCAGGTCGCGGATTTCCTTCTTACCGTGTCAGAAATTTTAATCGCTTGGGATGATGGTTGAGAATAATTGGTCATAGGTGGTCATGTTTGGGTTGGTAAAACTGACCTTGGGTTTTGCTCTCACTGAAGATCCTGTTTGTGGGTACGATTCTCGTGCGCAGCTTGATCATTGGCGTTTAATTGGTTTCTTGGTGCTCGCCAAGTACTTCGGAGCAAGCCACCCAGTTTCCCCCTCTGCAAAATAACGGATACACTATGGAAACTCTCACGGTCAGCTAACCAAAATACGTCTATGGTTTTCCTATTTAAAATATTAGTACTCCTCGCTAGTTAGGAGAGAAAGGAAGCGTCGCTGTAGTGGTAGTCAACTCGTTTGGAAAAGAATAAAATAAAGAGAAGAGCCTTGGTACCTCCCGTTAATTCGGCCGAGCGAGTGTTGGGGCCGAGCGAGTTGTAAAACCCCCAGCAATTGTACAAGTGACCATGAATGTTGGTTTGCTCTTCGCATGGAGTTGTAGGTACTTAGTAGAAGACATGATCAATACTCTTAATGGATGTGATCTACTAGAAAAAGTTGTCAGTATGACTAATGTACATGAACATTAATGATGCCACAGTGTCGATAAAAGTACAATAATTCAGATCTCGTTATACAAAGTATGTATATTATGAAGGAGGTAAGTTTCTGAAGAAACTGTGGTGCTCCGTCGGTAACAAGGTACTTTGGCAATATCAACTGAGCTGAAATTGTAAATTGGCCACCGTAAATAGTTAAAAAGCTGACATTTTGTGCGTTAGCTTTTCGTCAGAACGAATGATGAAGGGCTAATGCTCCAAACGTGGCTAATTTACAATTTTAAATTAGTTGATATTATTTAAATTGCGATGTATATTATAATTGTACTCAGTCTTGTTTTGTGTGAAGGCTATGGCTATCAACGTGATCGTGAACCAAGTAGAGTACCAGTGAAGATGTTAAAACGTCTCTCTCAGAAAAGTAGAAAACTTCGAAAGCACAACCGAGCCAAAACGCGCCGTTTAAGTGCCGAGTCGAGTCTTTGCGCGCTTTGTTTCCATTTGATACATTCCCGTTGTCATCGGAAACGTCAAAGTTTTGACGTCCAAACTTGCGTGGTGTCGCACTCACCTAAGAGCGTACTGATTTATAACAAATTTTACGAATGACCCCAGCGAGTGAATAGAAATGGATTTCAGGCGTTTGAGTGGATACGAATTAGCCGGAAACTAAACATTTCTGCGGCACGGGAGCAGTTGTTACTGGGGCAGTTGAAGCGCGGCATTAGAATGGAGTGCTATAATAGGGATGCTTATCAAGTGGCCGGATAGCATTCTAGGCCGACACCTCGTCTTGCTCACGTAATTTTTTATTTATTTTTTTATTTTTTAGTATATATTTTATTTACTATTGACAGTTCGAATTTCGCAGGGGCTTCCTAGCTTGTTTGCGTTTCCTAAAATTATTTAGAGTTTTCCGTGCTCTTTTGGACTACATGTTTAGTAAATAAGGGCAAAGACCTTCCAGCCGTGTAGCCTTCGTAGGATGGGCTTTTCAGAGCATGAGTCATGGGATCCTAACCAGATTTCCTACCAAGTTTTATTCCCCATTGAGGTTTTTCCGACAGGTTTTTTCTGGTCTCTGTTCTGACAGTAATCTGTGTAAACTGTCGCTCAGCTCTGTTTTATAGTTTTTCCACCACATGTTTGAATGTAATAGAGGTTGCTGTATAACGTATTGTTATATGTGCGGTGCTCGGCCGAAAAAGCCGAAATAAACCTAATGATTTTTTTCTAATTCATGATGTACTGCGTAGTGGAGCCGAAATTATAGCGTGTGTACACTGAGCTCCTCCCTCTGCTAAAAAAAATCGAGGAGAGAGACGTCCCGATTTTTTGGCGGGGAGGGGAGGGAGCGGCTGTACACAGGCTAATAAAATGTCGTTCTTCACACGAGTAATTAAACCGACTGTTGGCACAAATAACCGTCAACAAGTGGCACTGGAGTGACCGATATCGAAAATTCCGCACCCAGGTCCCGGATGTAGTTTCGTAGAAATTCTACGCGTGGGGAATGCTCAAGTAAAACGTTCGATACGAAGCCCGAGTGAACACTCCTCGAGCGTCTAGTGTTTTTTTTTTTTTTTTTTTTTTTTTTCGGTTAAATGTAAACTTTTTGCAACAGGTGTACTATGAAAAAGATGAACCTTGGTGAGACTCAAATCATTGACCCTAAATATTTATAGAGAGAGTTTTGTGTAAGTGTACTGTGATCGTCCGGGGGAGTGTAGCCCTGAGAAAGACTGTTTTCGGTGGTGGTGACTGAAGTTTCGACAACTTGTGCGGAAGTCATCATCAGAGTCAAGTGAAACGCCAGTCACCACCACCGACAACAGTCCTTCTCAGGATTACACTCATCCAGACGATCTCACTACACTTTCACATGTTACCCCCGGGTTCAAACCATTTACTGCAGAGAGAGTTTTATTGACTTGAAGAATGTTCCTTATTTTTACAGCTAACAGGTGAGAGGACATATAAGTACGTTAAATAGTTTTCATAAATTCTCCGGTTTTTTTTTTTTTTGTTTGCGAACCTTCTGCGAGCCCGTATACTTAAGGTAAGTTTAGGAGGTAGATTTAGGAAGCCACACTACAGTACGCTAACGATTACAGCGGTCAAACGTAGCCTGGGCATGCGCATCTGGGTCAATTTTAGCCCATCGTACCCCAATTTCCCCCGCAAAATTTCAATGGGAATTTTTAAAAACAACCGCTCTAACGCAAAATTTGCAAAAATAAATTGAAACGTTTATACTGATAATTTGCGAAAAGAAGCTAAAGTATGACAAAGAAAACTTGCGACCTCACGATCAAGAAGTTTATTTAATTACTGGTTTTCTGTTAGGTTACAATTTAAACTTCCATAATGCGTCGTAGCTCGAAAAGAGAAGGAACCTAAATCTATCATTTGTGAGCAGATTTTTTAAATTTAATTTCTCTCATTCTTGACATGAGCACCGAGGCGAAACTGAATTTCGCTTCAAAAACCGCGATGGATACGCAAACCAAGTGCAACTTTGAGAATTCAACTCTAACAAATGGCATGAAATTTTTAAAGGCCTGACTTTAAAAAACGGTTTTCAGGGGAAGAGAAGGGAGGAACAGTCATCCCCACCAGATTTACACGAACAAAGCTTTTTCTTTCTCCAGTTATTCACCTCTTCAGAGCAATAAAACAGATATCTTCACAATTTGCTTGCAAAGAGGCAAGTATCATTTCTTCAACTCTTGTCGTTGACCGTTGGGGAAAATTTTACTTTAAATCCGTATTCCATTCAAACTTTGTCGGTGGGATTCTGTGAATTCTTGTGATATGTGTTCGGCTCGATCTATTATTTCCCTCTCTTTCCTTCCCTCAATAATCTTTCAGTTAAGACAATGGACCGACTCTTTCAACAATAGAAACTATTAACGTTAGTATTTTATGTGCATATTCTGGAGGTTAGTTAATCTTGATTACGACCCTTTCTTCAATAAATTGTCCAAAATAACCGGAAAAGTTCGTGACTTCCAATCAAACTCGCTTACCGCTGCTTCCTGTTTATTTTGTGAAGTCGTTAGAACGTTAATTTGGAATCATGTACCAGGTGACAAAGCTAAATTAGGCCAAGACCATCATCTTAATTACACCGCCACAAGGTGATATTGAAAATGATTTGAATTATAGCAGAAAAATAGGCTGTGTGCTTTATAAAAGCGCTTTCATCGCTTTATCGTTCGCCGACATCGGCGCTTTGCGGAGGATGATAACTGAGTTGCAGGGTGCAAGCGGCTTTTCGAAGTTTTCGGAGCTGCTACGAAATGAAGCGGTAAATTTTTACTATCAAAGGAAATTTAGATATTCCTTGTGTTGACTACAGTTTAGTTATAAAGTCTTCACTGGTCTTTTTAATGGAAAAAAGAAATCCTTTTTGATAAAAGAGAGAATATCAATCGCTTAAAGATGAATGGCATATCAACTAAATGTTGCGTAACTGTGTTATTGCTTAAAAAAAAGTGTCTCTTCTATTCGGCTGAAAAGCGGCAGAATCAGAGAGAAATTAAAATCAAACTTTTCCTTTTATAGAAACACTGTTTTAGCCCGTTGTATGTACGCAGCTAGTAGACCCAAACAATGTTGAACAGCGTATTTAAGAAGAAAGTCTTAATCGACCACCAATTGTCTTTTGATTTTTATCGTCTTAGACACGGCTGAAACAGTCTTTCAATTTAAGACTAGGAAGAGGACAAATTACTTATGTCAACAGCCATACATCACGAGCTTTAATTTGTAGTTTTATTTTATATTCTATGATCATTGAGACAACCGCCGCCAAATCTACTCTATTGAGCGTGAAAGAGAGATTTCATATCAAATTAAATATGATGCCGTTTGAAAGCTTGAATGAATACAGTCTATTGGTTTTTACGACATTTAAAAATGCTTCCGCTCGTCTCGACAAAACGTTTCAATAATGGGTCAAATTTTGAATTTCGATTTAAGGTGATTTAACCGTCAGTAACGTGCTTGCGGTTACATGATCGAAAGATACCTCGTGCTCTAGAGCCTTCTGGAATCATATGGTGAACGCAAAAACAAATGAAGAAGTCAATTCATCGTAATTAATTCATGAGCACTGTGTTTGTCATCATCTGCTCATAGCAGATTCACGAAGGAAATAAACTCGAAATAGATTGAGATGGTACCAAAGAACCAAATGAATTATTATATTTCTGTGTTTGAGTTCTTTAGAGTTCCATTTACTGAAGCATTACGCCCTCAGACTTGACATAGTTCACAAAGCATTGCCAGGTACGGTGTTTTCAAAGACTATCATTTACAACAGCTTAAAACGAAAGAAATTATCTCACCAGGGGTGGCCTTTCCTTTGCAATCAAATATAACATTTTCCAGCTTGGATTAGACTTTATTCACGAGAGGTCGTTTCACGCAGCATGCTCAAAACACTATCAAACACGATTGACCAATCTAAAGAAATTGCTCCGTTAGGGGTGGACTTGAAACCACTTTGTTGACAGAATTTTGACTATAATCACTCTCTACTTTCAGGAATAGTATTCTGCCAGAAGTCATTATCACCGAGAAAAATTTCCGGAAAAAAAAAGAAGAAGAAGAGTCGTCTGATCAAATGGCCGCGCCGAAACTTCAACACCAAAATTACATCCTGAACCGTGAAGAGTGAGAAAATCTGAACCTGTGTTGGACTGTGCTCACAAAAATTCTCTTGAACGAAATTTCGGAAAAAAAAAAACATAATAATACACTCATTGAAAATAGGATAGAGTCACGAGAAACTCAGAGATTTCCAGCTTAGCTGAGTAGTTGGCAAAAAACTGCCTTACACCATGTACTGCTCAAAGCTCGAAAATACTTTGTGAGCGAAAACATCCTTTATCTTATATCCTTTGTTTTAGCTTTTTGTATGAACCGAAAAGCAGTTGAGAATATTCGATATACAATGGATAAACCGCTGTTCTGAGCAAAATACGAGCAGAAGATCTGTGGGCATCTGACAATCAATTTTCTCAAAGAAAGCTCTACATGCATTTATGGCCAGCCGAGAAGCAGCTCAGAGTACGCCAACTTTCAAGTTGGATGAACTTCATCCACTCCCACCAATACAGGTGCTCAGTTTGTTTACTTTTCCTAATTTTTTGAGAACACATTGCATCAAACGCATGAACTCACGACTGACCTCAAAACAAATAACACTATGGAAACAAAATATCTTGCTGTTTAGTCATCGATCTTTAGTGTACCTACCACCTGTTCGCAACATCAAAAACATTTCTTTTTTTTTTTTTAAAGATCAAAATTATAATCTAACTTTTTTTTCTCTTCTTTTTCTGTTATTTCATTTAGTACCTTTGAACTTGATTATCCATTGACTGACAGCCTCAGTCAAGGGAAATGTTAAGGATCCGTCCTGTTTCAGATGGCGTCGTTCTCCATCTTTTAGCGTGGTCGGCAGCGAAGCGGTTATCAAGGACAATTAGAATCTGTTTTGCATGCGGTGATGAACACAAAAGCAATCGACATTGCAATTTTCAAGGCGCTAGATAAACACTTTTGACCTTCCATAATTGCTGCGTAATTACTTTTCGGCCTTTGTGGATCGTGTAATAATAAGGGAGTTCCGACCGAGTGGTTTGAATTACAACAGAATTGTTCCCTGTTAAAAGGATCGGTCTGAGACTGAAAAGTTTAGAGGTCACTCTTCATGTACCAAGTTCCTTGCGGAAAAAAGATTACACAAGATCGACGAGAATGAATAGAAAAGCAGTTTGTGTTTTTCTTCTAGCGATGCTGGTTGTATCAATGGTCAGTGCCGCGGGACCGGGTCAACCTAATCGCCATGGAAAGAGAACGGACTCAATGGTAATTCGTTATTCGTATTTTTACGCTATTTTTCTGTCATTTTTAAAGACACAATATTTTTGATAAAGAGATATGGACGTTAACATTTGGTCAGTAACAACTCATAAAAATTTCAGTCGTAGCCGACGCCAACTTTTTCCTTCTGTCTAAATGGCTTAATGATAACAACGCTGCGGTAAAATGAACATCATATCTAGACTTGCCTCCTCATCATTTCAAAAATATCCCTAAAACTGAGAGCCAACGTTTAATTTCATTTGGTAACACATTCCATATTCTTTGTTTGCTGATCCAGGCAAATGGTATAAAATATTCTTTATTGTAGTATGAGGAGCTCTTCGCATGATAATTCCTTCCAAAAAAGACCCAATTTAAACCTTTCCGTTTCTTTTTTCAAGAGAAATTCTTAGATTCACGACGATACCTTACTAGTTTTTTTTTTTTTTCACTTTTTTAGCATCCTGTACCTTTTATTACATACCTTCATGATTTTACCTATTTCTATCTTTTTTTTTTTTAACACAGAGTCTGATCAGGAAGAGGGAGTACTGTGTTCGCGCCAGGATGATTTGTAATTCTGCAGAAGAACTTCAAGATGAACCCGCACTACCAGCTTTTGAGAGCGAATAAATACGAGTGCAAATCAAAACAATTGCAATGTCAAATTCTTTTAACTCAAATAGTTGTGATATGCAAACAGAATTGTAAAGTTATCTCTTCAATAAATCATTCCTCATACGTCACGTGGTCGTCTCATTATGTTTGGGTCATCTCTGTTTTTAAAGGGGCATAGACCGACTGCAAATAGGGCTGACTACTCAGTAAGCCCGGGTTGAGTTTTACGAAAACGAGGTCAGCCAAGCTTTAGGGTTTGTTTTGAAAACACGTCTCTTGAGAATTAATCTCTTTGTCGATATATTCTGTTCTATTACGTGTTCCTGGACGCCGACAAAAGGGAGGAAAATCTTTCATAAGAAAGAAGGTTTCTTTTTTTAAGTTTCTACGTTCGCAAATGAGGAGAAAACCGTGAGTAGATTAATGCAATTCGTCAATACGAAGGACTGACTAGCCTCGCTTTGATACAACTGTACCCAGGCCGACCTGTGGTAATCTGCCATATTTACATTCTGTCCATACTCGAGGAGGTTTACCAACTGAAAATCATGTTGAGACTCGGAAAACATCCGGGGAATGTCGGAGACTCCGAAACTAAGATATTGCTTCAGAAAACCAACTAGGCCCACTGAAAATTGTAAGAACTGCATATTGCAGAGTTTGGTTTTAGGCAATAAGGTAGGTTTTAACGGGGCGCATAAATACAAGCGATGAGAAAACATAAGACCTCAAATAGGCTTTCCCATGGTGTAGCCATGGGCACCAAAATGGGACCTAGCCATGCCAATCTTTTTGTAGGTCTTGTCCAACATCAATTTTTCAGCCAATACAACGGGTCCAAACCTGAACTCTACGGTCGCTACATCGACGACTGTATCGGCGCTACCTCCTCTACCAGAGAGGAGCTCACTCAATTCATAACCGCAGTCAATTCTTTTCACCCTGTTCTGAAATATACCTGAGAAATTTCTGACAATACTTTATCCTTTTTAGACATCAAAGTTTCAATTGAAGGTAACGGTTTATGCACTAGTGTGTATTACAAACCTACAGACTCGCATAATTACTTGTTATGTTCGTCTTCGCATCCATTTCACGTTAAGAAATCCATTCCTTTTTCTCAGTTTCTAAGACTTCGTCGTTTATTTAGTGATGACTCTAATTTCCACCACAAATCAGAGTCAATGTGCCAGTTCTTCGATAAACGTGGTTACCCTGTTTCTGTCGTTCAAGCGGGTTACCACCGCGCTCAACTTATTGATCGACATTCAGCACTACAAACGTCGCATAAGGGAGATTCCGACCGCATTCCATTCACTCTCACGTTTCACCCTCACAACCACTCAGTTAAATCCATCATTCTTAAAAACTTTAAATTACTTCAAAACGATCCAGAGACAAGCACTATCTTTTCGCAGCCTCCGCTCATTTCAATCAAACGCGACAAAAACATAGGCAATTTTTTGGTCAGAAGTTCTTTTGAGACTAATGACCAACCAGGCACTTTTAAATGCGCTCGTGCACGATGCAAAACGTGTCCTTTCATTCACAACACTGATAAAATATCGGGACCTAAACGATACATTAAGATCACCGATCACTTCACGTGCACCTCCGCCAATGTAATCTATTGCATAACTTGCACTTATTGCAAAAAGATATACATCGGCGAAACAGGCAGAAGACTAGGTGACCCATTCCGAGAACACCTTCGAGACGTGGAAAGGAATGACAAGGACACATTGAAACCAGTCGCTAGACATTTTAATTTACCTAATCATTCTAAGCAACATATGGCAATCTGCGGTCTTTCCTTGCACTTAGGTAGCACAGAAAGCCGTAAAAATCTTGAACAAAAGCTCATCTTTCAAACCGGCAGTCTAAATCCCACAGGGATCAACGAACGCTTTTCATTCCACTAATTTATTCATGTTTTTCTCGTTGCCATGTTCCCACCAATAACGTAGCTCCATTTTCTGCCTTTAAAAACACACACAACCCACAATTCCTCTATTCGCTCCGACGAAGGGCTAAGGCTCGAAACGTCAGCTTTTGTAATCGTTACGGTGGCCAATTTGCCATTTCAACTTTGTTGATATATCCAAACTATTTCCCAAGAGAAGGCAAGCGAAAAAATTTGGGGAACACAAGCTTTTCGTAGCTAAAAGTTCCTACTGGCCCATTAAACTGAGGCGATGCGATTCGTTTCGGATAAGCTGTTTTTTAGGTAACGTTTGGGTAACATCGATTTCATGTTTTCCCTCATTCATGAATTAGTACCTCCGCCTGACATAAGCATGCGACATTCAAAGAAAAAAGAGCTTCAGGACTCCGGACTCGGGATTCAGACTCGGGATTCGGGAGCTTTAGCATGATAACTTTGTTTTTCATTTTTTTATTTTTCAGTTCTAACTAGGTCACCAATTGTGGAGTAACTTTCTTAAAACATCAGCGATAGCGAGTATAGCACCATCGTTAAGATTTCGCTCTCCATTTCTTTGGTTTTTTTTTTTTTTTTTTTCGTGTCTGAGTTTTGTCATTGCGACGCCTATACCTTTCCCGACGCACTTATTGTGTGCAAAATTTCCCGATGGAGGAGGAAAAAGGTAATTGGCCATATTCATCTTTTAAAACAAATGAAGTCCGGCGATGTTAGGCCCTGTACACTAGTATTCAAATATTTTTTAATCTGCAACTTTCCCGAGGCGGATTTAAAAAAATCGCGTCCACAAGTATCCCATTTGAATCGTTTTAGTCCGTCCACACGTATCCGATACGTATGCAGATATCTCAATGCTTCCTTCAATAGAGCATGCGCTCTATCAAGAAACTTTAACCTGCGAAAAATCTGATTGGAGGCTTTGTGATTGTTTACTTAAAGTTGAAACACCTGTCCCTTGGAAGTCTTAAAGACTGGCTGACTATACTACATGTTACACTCAGGTCAAAAACAAACAAAAGGCAATACAGAGTCCTTTATTGGATAGACGATGAAGTCGAGTAAATGCTTAAAATCATAACGAGGTACAGAGCGGCAAAGACCATCAAAAAAGTTGACTGGGAATCATGTAAAACAAAGTACTCTGATATTTTGAACCTCTTTCTTGAGCAATATCCTATGCCTCGCCCATTGGCAAGCATTATCCGCGCGAGAAAGACTGGATCTAGTATCGGACTCGGCTCTCCACACGATGCCGTTTTCAATGAGTATTTACAAAACTTCACCCTGGGAAGTGTCTTCAAAAAGTTGCGGATTCATCGACCGTATTCGCCGGATGCGTGTCGACGGTAAGCTAATCCGCAACTTTTTTGTTGTGGATTAATAAATATCCGGATACGAGTGGATTCGTTGGCGAAATCTTCTTTGCGGCCGCCATTATTGTTTACAATTCGCACCAAGAAATTTCACGGGAGGTTCGCGCGTGATATACATTCATTTGAATCCACTCTCCGCTGGACATTAAAACCATTTCGAGCCTCCGTATGGAGGGTTCAATTTGAGAGATTGGAAACAATAATTGCTAGTCACACTTTGGTTAATTGGCGAAAAGATGAAAAATAGGAAACGTCTTGAGAGCAGCTACTGAGTGGCAACCCACCAATATGATTTTTTTTAGGCATTTCAGGAGTCAAGAAGGTTTATTTGCAACATTTTTCCACATTAGGCAAGTGTACTACAGATTGTGCGACTTACGAGCATTTCCCCAGCCACTTAGTGAAAAGTCCACGTTACCGTGTCGCGTAGTCACTTAAAAAAAAATAATTAGTTCGTAGTTCGTGCCATGATCGGTTATTTGCGAGAAGCTTCAGGCGGAATTTCGTCTCATTAGGCAATGAAAGTTGTTCCCTGCTTGAACTACAATTAAGCATTAATCTATCTCGCAACGTAACGGAAAATTTAGGATCATCCTCCAACACTAACAATTTTCCTGTTGTCCTGCAGCTATGAAATGCCTGCATCTTTTCATGATGTCAAGTCATCTAATCTCTCCTACTGACCCACACACCGGTATTCTCTGGTTAAAGACAATTAACAAAGTGCTTTGTTTCAGTATAATAATTGCGTGTTGGCTTCGGTTTTTAAGGTAAGCCCCTTTAATAGTAGTGACACAGGTGGAACTGCTCCTCCTCGGAAGATAAAAACGTCAAAGAATTTCACTTGTCCTTTCTCCTTGAATTAAAAAGCATTTTGGATTCTTTTCCATAAAACAATGTATGTTTAAATGCGTTAATCCAAATTCATTTTAGAGAGAAAGAGAACCACCACAAAACTAGAACGAAAAAAAAAATTCATGGTCAAAAATTAAAACTAGTATATATATCTTATTCTGGATGAAGTTTGGCGCTCTTTTTTATCGAGGATCTGATTTTTCGTGCAGCGCACCGAGAAATTTGATATAACTCTAAGCCACACCGGTCCAATTTCCTTTTTGAAATAAAGGCTGATTTATTTGAACATCGTTCGTGTACCAGTAATAGATCTAATTAAATTTAAAATCAAAAATCAAAATATGGTAATGTCATGTTGTTTTAGGGTTTGTCAGCTTCCTTCAGATCGAAAGCGACTGACGTCATCGCGTGTCCTCATTGCCTCTCTGCCGCTGATCCAAATAGGTCTTTATCGCTGGCATGTTTCTTTTCAATAATTGGTAAATGATGCCTTCCTCCTGTTGGTTTATTTGCCACGGATATGGAGTCACTGTTTTGGTGACAGAGCTTCTCGGCTAATTGACAAAATTGCTTGAAGTCATCTTGTGCATTGATCTTAAAAATAAAAAGATTGAAAGAAGGGAGGTCAAAAACTTTAATGGCATTTATGTATGATTTGACATACGGTGACTTTGACGCAATGTGAACCCTCTGGAATATTTCTTTCAGATTTAATACAAAAGGAACCTTTGTTTTTTCCTTTGAAACATTGCCTCGTTGAAATATTTTCCAACATATTCATTTATCCCTTGTGAACAAAAAGGGTAAATCCACTTGATCAGTTTTCAACGAGTTAAACCCTTTTGAGCCCTAATAGAGATGATCAACAAACATTAACAGCAAGGGAATAAAGGAAATGATCATCAACTAAAGAAGCTCCTGATTGTTAAACAAATTCTCCTTGTCAGCACCATAAGAAATGTATAGAGAACAGTATGGAGAATATGCATACTGATGTCAGGCTGTAGAAAGATTAAGAAAGACGAGTGAGGCAACGGCAATCACCAAAAATAAACCAAAATAATTCTTTGTAATAGTAGATGCCAATGATTCCACTTCGATAAAACGGTTTCTATTTTTTTTTTCTTTGCGTTTTTTCATTACGTGTATCTTTTTCACTATTACTGATTAATTTAAGAAAATTTATTTTAAGAAAATATGATTTAAAGCGTAAAGCTGCGTAGTGTGACCGAATAAAGAAATTCATCGAAAAGTAAAAACAAACAAATTAACGCAAGTTCTAACAGGAACAAAAACAAGCAAATTTGCAGTTTCCTGTAGAGAGATTATCACCTGGCGTTCAGAAAATGAAATTGTGCACACCTGATGTTTTGACAGAATTGAAACTAAGTGGCCTATAAGAATGGAGAGCAAGGGAAAACACGAAGCGATCTTATATACCCAATGCAGAGCAAATTTAATTTTTCATAAAACAAACCTTGAAGTTCGAACCAACAGCGCATTGCGTAGTAATCAACATAGATTGCTTTGACGGCAGGAATACTAGAATTGCTTGGTGTGATTGATGCGTTTATCGATTCATAGTTACTTAAATTTTTAAAGCGAAATTTAGAAGTAAACACAGAAACGCAGACAAAATGGTGCTTGTACAAACATCAACTGTCTTTGAGGATGTTGAGTTACACGAAATATCTTTGTGAGAAACCGTCCCTGAAGATACAAAGAGCCTCCTCCTTTAATTCTAAACCAAAATATCATTAAAATTGCTTATCAAATGCGATGGTGCCACTTTGATTAACTTAACGTACAGTTTTACTTCGCAGTAAGTACCTCTCGTATTGAATCTCGTTTCCCATGGCGAACGTTTGATAAAAATGCCATAGTTGACGTCAAAAACAGGAGAATAAAAATCAAAGGCAAACATTTTGTATCCATGTTAATATTTTTTCCAAAACGATTTTGATATCAGCCAAATGCGATTACTGTATCGCTGAGGAAGACAACTCTTTCGACCGTTCGTTGAGTTTTCCCCCTGTTTGTTGAAGGACTTCTGAGGCTCAAAATCAGCGTTATCAGTTAGAAGAGGAATATGACACGGTAGCTATTGATTAAACTGAATTTAAAAGGATAGCTTGAATCATCTCACGCGTATTAAAATTCATAATCCTTTTCATCGAGCTAATCCAATGCGCATGAAAAACGAGAAACGGATCATATCAAATGAACGTTTCTTTTCCACCAAAACAACGCTAACTGAATTCGCTCTTTTGGCTCTTTCGTAATTTCTTCGCTTCAAAAAGGATTAAATTAATTGTGTATTCTTCCTGGATAGAATTATCAACATTAATGATGGTATGAAACGAATTTGTCAGAGTCAGCGCAAGTCAAACATAGACAACGAAAATCTTTCAAAGTACACAAATGCTAGGAATACGCTTGGAATCTCTCCACCAAAGAGAAGTTATATTTGCTAATAGAAAAATGGTCTATCGTGATTTTTTTTTTTTATGTTTTGTTTCATTCAATTGAAGATTAAAAGTATGTGTGTTAGAAAAAAAAGTGAACACAGCAATATTGAGAATACAAACAAACTAATTTTGACTGTGTCCAAAAAAATTAAATTTCTTATTTTGTTAAATTTGAACGTCACTTTATGAAGACAGATCTGTCTAATCTAATAGTCGGCGAAGAAAACAAACATTTTGTTACAAATCATTAAGCTTTAAATCATTCTTCAGAATCCTTAAACGAGTTAAATTTCCTCTAATTCACAATTAACGCAGATGACGGTTTCGCAAAATCACCTTTCGACAGTGATGAAGTGTTTCATTAAGTGATGAGGTTACCTTTGGTAAACATGTCGCCGCAGCAAAGATTACGAAGCTATGCACTCACAAATTGAAAACAATCGAGAACTGGACGTTAAATTAAGCCCTAAATGCCAGTAAATACCTCTTGTAGCAGACCGCGTTTACCATGCCGTATGCTCGGTAAAAATGCCATAGTTAACGATAAAAACAGGACAAGTAAAATCAAACTAGGTAGTTTTGTAGACATGTTTAAGACACTCTTGCCAACTAGATCGTAAATAGAAGCACATTCACCATGTGGCGAACACAAGCATATACGACCCATTTTAAACCTTCTTTCCTCTTCGCCGCAGGCTTTACGAGTCTCAAGCTGAGAGAGCGGGGACTTTTCGATAAGGGAAAGTGTTTAATTTAATTACACGTGGCTTGATTGAGTCAAAGGGGAGGTTTCAACTCAGCCTTCGTATTGCTAAATACCTCCTAACAGACAGCTGTGTCTTAACATCATCCAATGAATATTTAAAAAATAAACTGACTTAATTGAATGGGTTATTACTTGGTGGCAAAAAAGCTAGCTAAAGATTTGTTGGAGTGGGTTGGAAAGAAGACTGCACTGTACACGTTTGTTCCATCTTTTCTATTCTTTTTCTTTCTCATCCTTTTGCTTGTTTGACTACTGGGATGTAAAGCAAATTTGTAAGAAATTGAATTCCAATCTTCCTTTATAAACCTTTATGATTAGGCCCAACGGGATGTTGGATGTAAGGGAATCGACAATAGCGTTAAGCTCCAGTTTTTTATCGAACCTGCTGAGTTTTCCTGAGTCTAGCCGGAGTCTACCCTCTTGTTCACCCAGCAGGGAGAATTCAATCCTTTCCCATGATGTTGCTTCGTTTTCGTTCTAAACAAGACACCACGATATTGCTCAAAGTCTCGCGATTTGCAAGAATCAAATCGGATTACTGTATAAGGAAGGATGTAAGGGCATTAGAGCTGATTTTAAAGATGATTTACATCACGCATCAATATTAGAACGGATTCACATAACGTTAATCTGTAAAAGCTACCTTTTCCACCATGTTGCGTTTGCCAAACCGGTAGCTCCCTAAATATGCCACCGCTGGAGATAAAAACAAAATGAAGAAAATCAAGTTCACGCATTTTCCTCCCATTTTGGTAAAATGTTGCCAACGCGATTTTACTTTCCAATCAGCAGATGCTTTCACTGTGTGACGAACTGAAACTTATTCAACTCTTTCTTAAAGCTTTTTGCCCATTTGCCGCAGGCTCTCGTAGTTCCGAATAGGGTCACATTTTTGATAAGAAACAGAGGTTAATTTTACCACCATTTGATAGCATTAAAGAAGCCGCTTAATTTATTTTGGTATATCCGCCCACAGTACTAGATGCTTACAACTTCGTGTGAGATGATGCTCCTGTAGTGACCCACCAATGGCGACGTCAGCCACCTACGGTACTCAGTCATGAATTTATGATACAGCTCACGGAAGTCATGGAAAGTCATCCTGGATGTATCGAGAAGAATCAAAGGAACAAAAATGTATTTCACCTCTTAAGCTCATCTCAGCTGAAAATTTTTAATTTAAGCTTTGTTATTTTATCTCTCTTTGCTACACTTTAAAATAAAACTGTAAAGTTTTTTTTTAAACGTCAGGAAAAAACTAATCGTATAGTCTAGAATATAAGCAACCTAAAAGCGGTCTTACGAAATCTTTAGGAAAAAATTACGGTTTTGTTTAATTTTGATGCCTAAGGGCTTTAGCGGCAGCTGCTGCCCAACCACTTTTATGAAAGTTTCTTTTCCCTGAGGCTCAAATTATCCTGATGGGAAAATACATTTTTTAAGACTGGCAAAACTAAATCAATTTAATAAAGCCGAATTTAGCTCAAATCTGAAGGATATGTGAATTACGATTTACATTGCATGGCTAGAGAGGTTTCTTAATCTCATAAATATTTCATTCAATGTGAAAGACAATTATCGTTGAGATAAATAGATTAATAAGAGTTTATCCTAACAAGTAACATGGTGCACAGATTAATCTTACGATCCTTTTATTTATTTTTTTAAGAAGTTCCAGATTATTGAGCGTGTTCCTTTCACGATGACCCTTGAACCGCTTGTCTGGACGTTGTGACGTTTCTTAAAGGTTGAATTGGACAGAAAAAGTTTTCAAATACAACATGCTGGATTTATCTAAAATCCTTTTAACTAGGTAGGAAATTAAACTATTTCTGTTTCTCAGTGTAATCTTATATTTGCATAAGATAATCTCATCAACCACCTTGAAAACGATTTATTTTTTCCGCAACATCCGGACGGGGTTATGAAACTTTTGCCGCAGTGCCGCCCTCTTTTACCAAAGAACACCTTCCCTCATCAAGAACCATTCGTACCACGTAGGTTTATCTTTGTCATCTAGGACATTTATTAAATAAGGAGATTATTGCACGGTGACTGTTCTTGGAGAGGAATATCCTGAGTTACACAGAGATAAAATAAAGAAACAGTTTTTTTTTTTAAATACTTAACGCACGCGTTACGAACCAATACAAAACTAGTTCACCTTAACTGACCCTCTTAACTGCTTTTTTGGTTTCCTTGTTGATTGGATAATACGAGATATTTCCCGAATGATACTTTGATCTCTTCCAGAACAAGTTGGTAAGCACGGACGGTAAACTTCGTATTTTCATGAGTTTCTCCCTGCCTCACACCTCAGTAAAAAGGTCTGACGTATCTTGCAATACGTTGCTACCAGAAAGACGTTTGCAGATCTGCTTATCATTTATAATACCCTTGTCGGCTTGCTTGAAGGAATTATATACCCCACATGGAAATTACCGCAACGCGTCGAAATCGCTCGGTCAGCTTTGAACTTTTATCCATCTTGAGACAGATAAAACTGAGTACATGTCAAAGAAATCAGTTTATGCCACCGAAGAAAGATATGATTTTAATTCCATTTTTTTTCTTTCTTAACAACATGAGCAATCTTTGAAAGCGTCGCTACAGTTCACGGCGCATGCGTTCATTAAAGCATCTGGATCATGATTATAGTACACCCAAGCACACTCTTGTGAGGAGAGACAGTTTGTTTTGTGATTTAGTTATTTCAAAGCCTGCAACTGTTCTCCAATTTTTTGTGGTCATTTATCGCAGATCATTTTCTTTCACTTTTCTGCCCTTGAAGGGTGAAACATGATATTTTCTTTCTTTAATATCATCACTCGTTTGATAGCATAGTAATGTTTTGATCTTTGGAGTGAAAAAGATTCATTGACCCAGTTGATAAAGTGATCCGATCTGATCCTAACGAATCAAAAGTTATTTTGAGCTTGAATTAGACAAACTGAGAAGTGCAGAAAAGAAAAATCTTAAAGTATGATCAGATTTTCAAGATTTTTTCACCTCTTTTCAAATTAATTCGTGCTTATTAAAACAAAACCGCTTGTATTTCTGACCCTTAAAAAGTGATCGTTGTGTCCAGTTATCGCTATTCACAAGAGAACAGTTCACTAAAATCACCAGCAAGAAGGCAAATTTACACCAAAAGAATGGTCAGAATAGAATTTTTACTAGTGTTATCTGTTTTCTTATCTTTTCGTTAACCCTGGTAAAAGAATCGGCTGCATTCGCTGCTGCTTTGCGATATGGGAAAAGGGCACTTGACTCGTCCGAGTTCACCGCAGAGAAAGGTGACTCTATGTACTGCTGGAACGACACATAGGTAAATCATTTTATTCCATGTTTTACAATGCCTGTAGATTGGTAACGAGCTTTAGTGCTAAAAAAGGGGTTTTCTTCGAAATTCCAAAGTCGTAATGGCAACATTGCAGAAGGTCGTGTAATATATTATTGTCTTCGCAAGATATCATGGGTAAGTTAGCATAGCTATTATTCTTTAAGAATTAATTTGGATATTTTGAAACTATCCAAATTAATCTTTAATTAGACAGTCTTAAAAAATCAAAAATTTGTAACAAACTTGACTAAGAAATGCTCAATTACAACTGACTAGCTATGTAATTAATAACTAAGAGGAAGACACGCTTGCTCAAGTTTGGATATAATTGAATTAAAAGAAACTGAGGACTGCCAAATTTGGCTACCCTCAGATTCTTTTTCATCCAATTATTTCCAAATTAGACAGCAAGTAGTCCTATTACATATACTGACAAAGCAGAGCGGACACTTGGACAAGGAAATGCCAGGAAGAAATTAAAGTTGTGCAGAAGGGAAATGAATTTTGATCCGGTAACCAGACCCAGAGTAACACACATAGCTGTCATTCCTGAAAGGCTTCGCAGAACATTGAGTAACTGTCAGCGGCGACCGATCAGGTGTTAACAGGAAAATTATCATAAAGTAACATTCCTGAATCGACGTTTCGCTTCTTTTGCTCGGATCCACTTTAATTGGTACAAAAAAATGACAGCTGATAAGCTTCTCTCTAAAAATTTGGGCTCCTTAGCCATATGTTTAGAATTACTATTCCCAGAATCTCCTACCTTAAATTTATTTTTCAAAATTGTCTGTAAACAAAACTTAAATAATAGTTGTCATTTTCCTCTTCTTTTTCTAGGAAATATTAGGCTATCAAAGCTACCTATCGCTACCCCTGGAGGGAACAACGGATACCAGTGGCCAAGATTTGGGCGCTCATCGAACAAAAAGAATCTGAGGCTTCAAAACTGATGACAATCGACGGAACACTGGGATTAACTTTGACACATGAAAACGACGCCCTTCATCGCCAATTCCAAAGGACTGTGCAGCTTCCTGAGGACAAATATCTTACTTTTGTCCTATTCTTCTAGAGTTGTATGTTTGATTCATCGAGCAAATGTACCCGAAGAAATCTTGAATAAAGTTTAAATAAATGTGAAACCTTCTCCATCTAACTGAGACTTTCTAAGATAGAGAGGCTGGATCCAAATCCCAGCTGAACTATTTGTGTTTCAGTGGGTCCTCCTCCCCCACCCTCCCTCCCCCCATTTCTCCTTAGCCAACTTGGAATAACACATTTTACAGCTCACAGACAACTAATGCCATAGTAGAACTCATCAGGGTCCTAGTTCTGGCTAGAATTTGGCTGCTATTCTCGGTTTTTCGTAAAACCAGATTAATCCAGAGGGAAGTAATCTTTTTCCGTCCTCTTTCTCTAGAGGGTCGTGAAGGGGTAAAATGGAAATTGGGATTAGCCTTATTTTGGACTGGGAAAATGGGAGTTACTCACTGGGACTGGGATTTAGCCACTGGGAATGGGATGAACAATTATAAAATGGGAATGGGATTTCTTTTCTCCAGCGATCTTTGCTCCAATATTTTGAAATAGAAAAATAAAATTTCATAGCAAAAGACCTTGCACTCCTCAGTAGAGACCGTGAAATCAGTATTTTTCGCCTTTGCGCCCGCGGTCTAGCTACCAGGCTTACACGGTTGCATAGTTACGTTCTGTCAGTTTTCCTAGTCAGCGGAGAAGTTCTGCAAGTTTGCATATGGCGGGAAGATATTGTGAAGGGAAGATAAAAATTGTTTCGGAAAAGGTTTCTCGCAAAATGGTACTAAAAATCAAGTACGTCGATGCAAATAACGCCGTAATAACACTGAAAACTCTAAACTTTTGTTGGAATTAAACTGTAGTCCAAAGGAATTAGAAAAAACAGTTGTAAACAGTTGTGAAATTGAACATTCCGCTGCAAAGCGGGGTTTTTCGGACCATTCAATCGAGTTGTACTATGTGGACCATGTCGAACCAGGTAACCAGAAGAAAGCAGCATTTATACTGCGAACGGATGAGACATATGGAATGCTTAGAGCGAGTGAGTCACATTCGTTATTCGTTAAAGCGATCCAGCTAGTAGCATCGTTTCAAAAAGGTACAGTAAACATTGTGTTCGAGAGTTCATCTTCAACCTCAACAGATGCAAATTGTTGTGACTCTTCGACCTGCACGAAAAACACAGCCTTGTTGGTTAATCCGTTGAAGAAGGAGTAAAAAGAGTGACACCATGGTCTGCACATTACTACACACATCCCAGCTCATACTACCTTGCTGAACCTTCTGCTGCTGGCCAGTTGGTAAGTGTTGAAATTCCCAAACCAGTTGGAGAAAGATTGTCCAGAAACGAAGAAGCAGAAATGAGATTGTGGGAAAAACGATTCGGCAAGTGTGTAAGGCAGCGCAATGTACGACAAGACAATACCATGGACAGAGCTGGTACACTGCCTTTGAATCTGAACGAAACACAGACATCACTTAATCCATTAGATTTGCAGTTTGTATTTCAACAAACATATGAAATACATATATATGAACCGCGGTTATGAAACGTATATGTGCACGATCCTTCGCAGTAAAGCACTATTTAAGCAATAGTGAAAATCAGACCCAGTTGGCTTGTTAGCTCAATTGGTAGAGCGCTGCACTAGTATCGCAGAGGTCAGTGGTTCGAATCCCGTACAGGCCTGAATTTTTTTCAGGTCTGATTTTCACTATTGCTTAAATAGTGCTTTACTGCGAAGGATCGTGCACATATACGTAAGTTTGTATTTCCTCATGCACAAAGCTCAGTACCGGATGAAAGTCAAGAAAGTCAGACTGATGAACATCCTGTGGAGGTTATCACCTGCACCAATCAACGTGATGACTACAGCAGCAGTGAAAGCGGAGAGAGTGAGTCAGACGAGGATTGTGCAGATGATAGAATTGGTTTTCATATGGTTATGTCAACAAGGGCTGGAAGAGAAAGAGTGTTCACCAGCAGAATGAGAGATTTTCTTCAGTCCAGGTGAAGGTACGTGTATCCAAATAGCGTCAATCAGTGCTTTTAATTTAATTATGCGCATGATTTTGTAAATAATCATTAGTAATGGGATTTTAGATTTGGTAACTGGGATTTTGGCAAAACTTAGCCTGGGAACTGGGATTTGGGCCAAATTTAGGCTGGGAACTGGGATTCGGTACCCCCCTTCACGACCCTCTCTCTAAGATATAGTCCTTGCCTCGGTTGTTGGAAGGCTGGATAACGCTATCCATTGAATAAAATCTTTATCCAGTGGATATCGCGGTACGTTTCGGTAGCATTTACCCGCTGAATAGCGATTTATTCGTTGTATACTGTTATCCGCTCTTTAAACAACTTGCCCAGAAAGTTACATGCACGTAGAAACAAATATTTCATACAACTGAGAACCTCATGTTTCATTTATATTTCATTTATATTTCATTTTATCTCCAAATATCTTATTTTATTTGGAACGACAGTTCAACTCAAGAATTAATTTAGCCCCTAGCTCATGCACACTCATGCCTGGCCGTTGGTGTCCTGGGTACGAGGTAAGATGAAAGTCAAGGTGGTTTTTCGTTATCAAAATTTTTCACTGCCAAGGTCGACCGGATCGGTTTGATCGATGTAATCGTTTTCAGGGCCGCACACACTCCTTGCCCTTGCACACAACTCTCTCCTCTCAGTGATAACCTGAAACGGGACGAAACAAGACAAAGGTGTTATACATTTCAACTAGAAAGATGCCAGTCTTTCATTTTGTCGCCTAAGGGGCGGAGGGGCGGAGGGGCGGAGGATTTTGGGGGTATGACATGGTTTTCAAGGGGAAAAGAAGGGGTGTAAGTCGTCGCCAACAGATAATAAAGGGGAACCATGAAAAATTGACGGCCAATTAACTGGCAATCACAGGGATAATATGAATCTAACAGAGCCCTATGAGGGACCAGATAAACTTTATTGTAACACAATATTTGTGGTATTGCCCATTTTTTCCAACTCAGTGGAGCATCAGATTCAGAACAAAATCAAAATAATCATATAATTTGATGAATATTCCTATTTTCAAGGGTTTTGAGAAAGCTCTCTTATGAAATAGGACAAAAGCACAAAATTTCCAGGTTGGCCATTTTATTTCGAGACCGAGCCAACAGATTTTGTTATCTTAGACCTGGAAAAAAACCACCAGGGGAGTATGCGAGGAATCCTTATTTTATCAATGAATGTAATTCAGTTTGGAGGTGTGTAACAATGCTTCAGATGCAAAGCTGGAGTGAAACAGTTGGGAAATGAGGACTCCTCTGAGTTGAAGTTATGTTGCAATAGGTGCATGGGAGGTATACTTCTCTTTTTTTGGGTGGGAGGGAGGTATATAGTCCGAAACAATTTTCGAAATAGAAATTTCAAGTAAATAATGTCGTTGAGGCCATTCCTCAACAGTTGTCCCCAGTTGTTCCGGTAAAAAAACCGGTTACAAAAACCGGAACAAATAGCGTGCTTTTTCTTCGCAGGTGGGATTTCTCGTTGCTTTCTCACGGCGGTGTGTGTATGTATATTAAGGAAACTATCCCTTTTTCTGTTCTCGATTTTTCCGAGGTCGACGAAAATCCGGTCTTAGAAGTCCTGTGGGCAAAGCTGCGACCAACTCGACTCCCTAGAGGTTTTTCTAGTATCATATCTTGAGTTATATACCATCCACCGTCAGCCTCTGACTCGCAAATGCAAGATTATTTGTTCAAATGCCTTACATCAATTGAGTCCCAACATCCAAACAGTGGAATTCTTCTTGTCGGCGATTTAAACCACCTAAACGAAGCGATTCTCAAATCCAATTTCAATCCGTTGAAACAAATTGTTCACTTTCCAACCAGAGGGAAAAGTCTTTTGGACCGTATTCTAACGAACATGAATGAGTTCTATGATAAAGCCATCGAGTGACCTAATATTGGCCTTTCGGATCACAGTTCAGTGGAGATCTAGCCCAAGCTTCGAGCAAAATCACCGCAATCAAAGAAAACAATCATCTCGAGGGTTTGAGACCTAGTAAAAGACACGCAATGCAAATGTACCTCGAAAATGTTGACGTACCACGCCTCCTTCACACCGTGGGGACCTGCGCGGAGAAAGTGTCACTTTTTGAAAATAGTATTAAGACGGGCCTAGACTTTATTATTCCCCTGCGATCCAAAACTATTCATCGAAGCGAGCCACCGTGGTTGAACGATAAACTCAAGAACTTGATCTAACGACGCCAGCGTGCCCTTGCAAAAGGAAATATGGACACCTTTCGAACGCCTAGAAATTGCGTGAATCGCGAGCGTAAGATCTGCCGGGCAAAGTACTACGAAGCAAAGGTTAGCTATTTGAGGGAGTGCAAGCCATCTGTGTGGTGGAAAGAGGTCAAAAAGCTCAGCGGCATGTCACCTGCCTCAGAAACGCGTGATGACACCAGCAAATCACTGCAACACCTAGGTTTTTCACCTGGTGATCTGGTGAATTACATCAGTTCAGCGTTCCTGACTCCAATGCAGAGTTTTGAGCCTCTTACCCATAGTCCTTTTGATCCACCACTAATCAACAACGAAAGTCATGCTGTAAATACGATATCGGAGTTTTCAACCTTTATGAAACTGTCCGCACTCAACCCCTCCAAAGCACAAGGGCCAGACGGCATCCCGGTATGGTTATTAAAAGAAAACGCTGATCTCTTGGCGGGACCAGTCTCTGTGATCCTTAACTCCTCGTTCTACGAATCCCGCCTTCCACCTTCTTGGAAAGAAGCTGATGTAGTCCCGGTCCCAAAACAAAGGTCCATTAATGATATTAACAAGCACCTCCGTCCCATTTCTCTCACGCCTATCTTGTCCAAACTCGCTGAAGACCACATTGTTGAGAAATATGTTAAACCAGCCGTGTTACAAAGTATCGACCCTCGTCAATTGGGATCTATTCCCAAATCGTCTACTACACATGCTCTGGTCAACATGACGCATAATTGGCTTGTTAAAACCGACGGAAATGGTTCCACGGCAAGAGTAGTCCTACTTGACTTCCGTAAGGCTTTTGACCTTATCAACCATAGTGTTCTCGTTCAAAAACTAGCAACATATGATATTTCGAGTCAAGCCAAAAAGCTGGATTGTCGAATTTTTGATGAACCGGAAACAAAGAGTTAAACTTGCTCAAGATTGTCACTCTGAATGGCGCTCTGTGCCATCCGGCGTCCCCCAGGGAGCAAAATTAGGTCCCTGGTTATTTCTCATCATGATTAATGATTTGGACACCCCAGCTGACTTGTGGAAATACGTGGACGACACATTTTGTTCCGAAATAGTTACTAAGGGCAGTGTGAGCAAACTCCAAGAAGCTGCGGATGACCTTTCACGACAAGCGAACATCGATGGGTTCCAACTGAATGAGGCCTAGTGCAAAGAACTACGAATTAGATTCTCTAACAGCAACCACGATTTTGAACCCCTAGTCCTAAATGGCGAACCCCTTGAATTAGTCACCAGTGCCAAATTGCTAGCCGTGACCATTAGCCACGATTCAAAGTGGAACATGCACACCTCTGAACTAAGTAGAAAATGTTCCTCTCGTCTTTACTTAATTTTGAGACAACTCAAGAGATCCCGAGTTGCACCAAGCGAACTTGTGCAATTCTGTGTGACATGTATTAGGCCTGTCTTGGAATACGTAAGTCCTGTATTCCACCGTTCTCTACCAAACTACATCAGCGAAGATTTGGAACGGATCCAAAAAGGGCACTCAGAATCATCCATCCTAACCTGTCATATAGTGTAGCACTAGAAACAGCTGGCCTACCGAAACTTCACGAGAGGAGAGAAAAGATTTCAACCAATCTGTTTGACGAGATAGTCCGTAACCCCACCCATAGACTCCACAGCCTCCTCCCCCAAAGGAAGAGTTGCAGATACGCACTGAGGCGCAAAAGTTATTTCACTCGTCCCATATGCAAAACCGAGCGCTGGAAAAACAGTTTTATTTTTAACCATATTTATAAGATGTAGATAATTTTCCTTCTTTCTTAATGACGAAGTTGTAATATTTCATATTTTTATCATCTGTATTTGAAAATATTCCGTAATTCAGCCTATGGCTGCAAGGTGTTTATAATAAAGTATCTATTTTTAATACTGCCTCGTCCCAATTATTCGGTCAAATTGTTTTTCCTTTTTGTTATTTAGCTCTGTCGTGATCAGGATTTTGTTCCGTAGGGTAACTCTAACTTTTTCATCGTGAACAGGTTATTACGGCTTGCCAGCTTGTAATCTATGGTTGAGGCTTGTTATGTTGAAGTACAAGTAAACTCATCGAGTTCGTTTAAAGACTGGTTTCTGTCGCTGTTACGATCGCTTTACATGTCCGACCCGGACAAATGTTGTTTACGGTTAAAAGTTTTTTATAGCAAAGAATGCAAAATGGTCAAAATTAGTCCGTAAGGTCATCACTTGACGCTTGATTTTCTCACGACTACGAAAAGACTTCTCCGCAAAGATTTACTAAAATCATGACGTGCAAGAAACATTTGCAATTTAGTGTGGAATAGGAATCGTTTTCTTTTCTCTTTGATTGAGATGATAAACTCTGCCACCCCCCTCCCCCCCCTCAAACACACACACACACACACACACACACACACACACACACACACAAACACACACACACACACGCACACACACACACACACACACACACACACACAGTCCTTCCCGTCAGCCCATCGTTTTGAAACGTAAGCCAATCGCTCAGTAGTCACTGGCTATTTCCCACGCGTCTAGTATTTTGCTAGTTTCTGTTTTTTAATTTCACTTTTCATTGGTTCCTGTTAATTTTACTACTGTTTCTGAATAGCATTTGTACTTTATCTGGTTTCAGTTCAACGCAACACAATCAAAATATGCTTTAATCAATATCAATAATTAAGCCTTTTGTCTGGCGACGATAGCGTCACCATTTAATGGTAATCAGGATTAACAGGAAAACATTGCTCTAACCTTGTACGTGGCCTTAGCTATATTAATTTCTTAAAAGAGCGAATTCAAAGCAGCCGATGAGGTCTTCTATCACTTCAGTTATAGTTTATAACTTAGAGTCATTAGATAAAGTCATCTACCGTTCTTAGATCGCACTTATCTAACTCAGATACCACACGCACTCTTCTCAAATCTGTTGTGGAAAATGCTTTGGATTGAATTTGGGTGCGTGTGTATATCCTTAATCCTACGACTAGAATTGTGCCCTTAGTTTGGCGATATTCATGTGGTCATTGATCATGATTTCTGATTAGAATTAGCAGGAAAATATTGCTGAAGCCTTTCGCCTACTTCTGCCATTCTCTCAAAGTTAAAGCAGATAAGTCATTCAAACACTCTAGCCTTTTGCCGTTCTTACACTACGTGTTTGTTTATTCCATCGCTGTGTGATAATCGTACTCTATAATTGTCAGCTGTTGCTGTTGGCAATGGTTTAAGGATTTGGTTTTGTTGCTGTTTTGTTTCGTTTTGTTTGCTTATCGTTAATCCCGATAACATAATGCACAATTTAACTTTAAAAGAATGGTTCAACTGAATTACCTTAGAATTCCTTTTCCCAAATCGTCTATGAAGATTAGACGGAGGCGGATTAGCAGCGGCCATTGCAATAACAAGGACCATCACAAACACAAAGCAAAATTTTCTTTTGTCCATTGCAGCGTTTTCAGTTCTGTTTGAAATGATTCAAAGACCAACTTCTTTGTTCTGCAAAAAGCGTTTTGTGAAGAACTTAGTTATGAAACATGAGAGTCAAATTGAATGAAGAAATTCTTCAACTTACAGATGACTTCTTTGACGAGAAAGCAAACGATTTTGTATTAAGGTTGAGACTGATCACTGCATTTATACATGTTATTGAAAGGCCCCGAAATTAATGATACAACTATCAGTCTACTTTAAAGGCCCAGATGGCGCCCTAAAATAATTCATGCGATAATTTTGATCATGTTTATCATGGATTTAAAAAAAAAATAATAATTGACATAAAAAAAAATTACTACAAAGCCAAACATACTATTAATACTGATTTCAATAGTCCTTTAGTTAAACGCTAGCGCGTGTCATTAAAAAGATGTCGGATTACGTTAATCTGAACTTAAGCTTTTGACCATTTCTTTAAACGTTAGTGGATATATTAGTAGTTTTTAACTTTGATCATGAAATTCAGAGATACTTGTATTCAAACAAAATTTAAACTATCTCGCCGTTGAACATGACGTTTTTTTAAACATCTCTAATTTAGCCGAACGTTTTATCTAGACGCTGAAATTAGTGAACATCACGGTCAAGGAAGCTGATGATTGATTCTGGAAAACTTAACTCGTTCTTCTCCAAGCAATTAAAAAAATTTCAAGGCCCCTTTTTGTCTAAAGTCTGGGCCAAAATTGCTTCTAAAGCATTTACACTGGGTTTAATACAAAACGGGAGATTTTCAAATATCATGATTTAATATAGAGAAGAATCTTCACAATCATTGTGAGTCATTTTTTTCTTCTTGGCAATGATAGAAAAAGGACTCAATAACATTGATGCGTTTTGACACTTGCTGAGGCTAAACAAACCTGAACTTTGAGAACAAAATAACATCATCGGTTTCGTATCGTTTTCAGCTGTCCTCACAAGAATGTATTTATTTTCCAATGAAGGATATCTTTGTTTCTGCCATTTTTTAAAAAGAAAGGGGAATGAGAAAGGAACCTTTCATTGTCCTCCCTCTCCTCGCAAAACGACGGAATTTTTTCTTTTTTTTTTTTTTTCGTATAGGACGAAAAGGAAAAATGTAGACTTCTTCATTGAAGAAATTGGAACGCGGGACTTTTTCTTTATCTAGTACAATTTTCGATCTATTATTAGTTTTTTCCGAATTACTTTTTCGTTGTTGTTGATTACTCAAAATAAGAATCATATCTTTGCCTGGTTCCTTTGTTCACTCTGAGAACCGGCAAAGGAGTTGAAAAACTAAAAAAAAAAAAAAAAACAAGTGTTCGCCCTTTCCATCTACACTACTGCACACTCGCTAACAAACCCACAAAAGTTTATTCTTTTCAGTCCATCGTCTAGACCCGAAAAGGCTTATAAAAACCGTAACGAAAACGGTGTTCAAAGAAGCCGTGTTTGAAAACGAGTCGTTTCTAGAACGCTGGGTTTCTAAGGTGGACAGGTGAACACGTTTGAGAATAAAAAGAAGCAAAATCAAAAAGAGACTATTCGGCGCTACCAGGGATCTTAATGATTTCAGTTACATTAAATTTGAATAATTTATTGATTAGAGACGATATATTTATATTGAAATGAGCGGCGTTAAATCTCATTAAAATAAATCTAAGCATGGAAACAGACGTAAAAGTGCCGTGATAGCATTGTGCTGCTCAAGGTGGACAGGTGAACCCGTTTGAGAATAAAAAGAAGCAAAATCAAAAAGAGACTATTCGGCGATACCAGGGATCTTAATGATTTCACTTACATTAAATTTGAATAATTTATTGATTAGTGACGATATATTTATTTTGAAATGAGCAGCGTTAAATTTCATTAAAATAAATCTAAGCATGGAAACAGACGTAAAAGTGCCGTGATAGCATCTTGCTGTTCTCAGTGGTGGCATCGCTATCAGTAAGGAATGAGCTGAGATACATGTTTCTCGTTTTCTTAGTTGTTGAAATTTCGATTTGGTTTAACTCAGAAGAAAAAGTAGCAGAAACGCATTGGTGCAAATGAGGCTATTTTTGGCCAAGAAGAAACTGATTGTTGTTTATTTGTTACAGAGTTCTTTTAATAAAATGCAAAGGATTACAAAGAATCTCATGTTCTCTTATTTTCTCTTGATTTATTTTTTTTCTTGTGTGATACAGGAGTAGATTGAATAAAAACTTTCAGGCCGGCTGTGTAATCGGAGATTACTTATTTTACATCAGATAGATTGCCTCTTCAAGCCCTCTGGACACTGTTCACAAATTTCAACGTTTTAGTAAAATGTTTGGTTTAGATTGAAGTTAACATAGGATGGCGTTTTGTAAAACAAAAGCTAAACTCTATTTAAATGATCAGACAGACAGAACTTCACAATCCGAGCAAAATACATCCAGGTTGGTCAAGTTTTGGGAAGTGGTTAGGCAAAAGATTGGTTTGAGGAAGCTGAAAGTAACCTAAGCAACCATGGATCTTGATTAATGCTGTGCGTGTGCTAGCGTTTGACTTGAAAACAATTTAAAACAGTATTAGTGGATTGCTTGAAGTTGTTGACCTGATCACAGTTAACGGATGGATAACTTAGTGGGCGCCAACTTGACGTCTTAAAAGGGTACTGATTTGTTATAATCAATCCCTTGGCTTTATTAAACAGGTATAAAAACAGCGAAGTTTCATCAGTTTTAGTAAAGGCTTTTTCAGTGCTAAGCCAATAAGTTCTTCGTCAGAGAAGTCAAACTGTAAGTCGCAACAAATTTGTTCTACTTTTGAGTTGCTTGCAATTGTATATCAGCGCTCACGATCGGCTCTTCACAAAAACGTTTTTTGCATGCAGAGCCAAGAACAAGGGGTAAGAGTCCTTTCCAGCAGAGTACAAACAGTCAATATGGCGGACAAAAAACTGATTTGTGTTTTGTTTCTGATGGTGCTTGCTGTTGCAATGATGGACGCCGGAAATCCTCCGTTTAATGCGAGTCAAAGACGGGTTGGAAAAAGAAACTCTAAGGTAATTCATTTGTTTGAGCTTTGTTCCCAACACCCTACACCGCCCCCCTCCCCCCCCCCCTCCGGTTAGCTCAATTGCTGCGAGTGCCGGATTCTGACTTTTGCATCGAATCGATCGCATAGGGACTACGCGAATGTCGAAAAAAACACGAACTAAACCATTGAGGTGCTTTCTTTTTTTGAACGTGAACAAAAAGTATCTGCTGCACTTAATAGTTTGTTTCTTTAAAAGTCAAGCCTAAAAACTGAACACAAAGTTCAAAGTTTGGATCGTTCAGTGCGGCCATTTTGTTCTCCTTATTTTTGCCCTGTTTTCCATGACATTTTTTTCGCGTTCTCATGACCTTATTTGCTAATATGACGTAGTAGTGGAATAATACTGAATTAATATGTATTTCGTATCCGTCCTAAGGATTGAAGATAAGAAAATGAAGCTTAACACTCAGTCAAGACTGAATGGTATTCAGTCATATTTATTCATTCATCTTCATTTAGCTTATGGAAGTTTTTTGTATCGAACTGAGGGGGAGTGGGGAGGCTGATGTTGTTCTACCTCAAGGTCAAGAAAACTCGCGCAGCTTTTCCAACCAATCAGATTCCAAATCATGATTTGGTCACCTGCATTTTCCCGCGATTCAGCCAGAGTGCTTGTTTCCACTTTGGGTTTTAATTGGTTCCTTGTAATATCTTCCTTTTTCCTAATTGGTTGGTGTGATTTCTTTGGGTTCGGATTTACGTCACTCGTTCGAAATGCACAGTATCATACTTGTCTTGTTTCTTACCGTTTCAGAGGATCGTCGAGAAGAGAGAGTTATGCGCACGCGCCAGGGTTGTCTGTGACGTGCCAAACGATGTTAGTAATCGAGAGATACCGGCCGACTTTGGCACTGAAGAAATCTGAAAGAAAGTGGGAAAAGAAACGGGACACAACACAACTCAGACATAAATATTTATAATAGAGCATATTTTGAAATTCTTAGACTTTTGTCTTTGATCAATGCATTCTATGAGTAATTCCTGGGTCTTTAACGGCCAGGTATGACTGTGATCTTACAAAAAAAATGCATTTTTGACTCAAAGTATTGTTAAAAATAAAAAATTAATTCTTAAAAATGAAAGAAACTCTGCAGAGAATGTATTTTAATGTACGCCTAATGTATTTCTTCAGAATTGAACGAAATTTTGCTTTAAAGTTCGCGTGGCATACCTCTGTGATTGCATTCCCCTTGTTTAGGATCAGCCATTACGGAGACTAGAGTACAAAAGACGTTACAAATGCTAGACCCCAGTTGAAATATGAACAAGATGGTTTCGCCATTGCAACAACTGTCCGTGAACGTTCGATGTGGCATCTCGGTTAGGCCACTGAGGGCTTCATGAAAAAGACAGTCGCAAGAAGAAAAAAGTTTCCCGACTGCAGTTCGAACATTTTCATCCTCGAAAGTTTCATTTAAAAAGAGTAAATTTTAATTTTTTCTTTATTTGATTTATTTTAGCAACACTAACCTATTGCAGCGCGAGATTTTGTTCCCAGTGGACTGTATTTTCGTTTGGAATTGATATAAAAGCTGGCATTGTTTGCACGCGACAAAGTTTGGTCTGAGTGTTCTTTTCACTCAAGTATCCAAATCTTAGTCATTGCTATTCGTTGTTTCCTCCGAGATTAACGGGAGGAAGTTTTTACAGCCCAGCGTTTCCTTTAAAAAACTGAAGAAAAATACTGTAGTTTTTAAGGCTTCTTTGGTGGGCCCGCGGCTCACGAATAACCATTTGACTGGTTATCGCAAAAAAGAAAATCTTCTACTCAAGAAACCGTTTCTGAGTAGTTAATTGTTTAAAGAAATAACCGAGAGAGAATGGAGGGCGAAAACTGACATTTAGAAAAGCGACTAGGTTGTTAAGAATCTTTTGACATAGATTGTGTGTGAGGAACACGACACTAAGGGCCTGATTACATGAGCCGGGCTGGCCCGGTTAGCCGGGCTGATTTCTTTTGTTTTGGTGTTCACCAAAGCGTGAAAACAAAAGAAATCAGCCCGGCTAACCGAGCCAGCTCGGCTCATGTAATCAGGCCCTAAGTTGCGTATGAAATTCAACTTGTATAAGGCAGTAGTTATCCAAATCCTTCTGTATGTGGGTAAGATCCTAATCTACCAACAGTCGCTTCGTCAAACAGTAAGAGTAGAGAGCCATGAACTAAATTGCCTCGTTTCCTTTTTCTATTTTTTAGTTTCTTCCTTTATCAAATTTTTTTTTTCCACCTATTTTTTATTTCTCATTTTTTTCACTCCCGTTAACCGCCATTTGACTGCAAAAAGAAATTTTTGAATGAATTTTTTTCATCGAAGATACATACATTTGCCCAGAAACGCTTTTCTTAATTAATTACTTTAATGTGTTATTTCCTTGTCAGATCTAATTGGTGCGCGTTAGCGCACTTTGTTTACACCAAGGAATTCCATTTGCCGTAAGATTAAGAACAATAAAGCTTAGAAAATCAAATTAGATACTGAGAAATAGAGACTAAATGTTGTATTGTATTTACCACGGGGGCCATCTTCCCGATAGTTTACTCAAAATACTAACAATCGCGTTTTGGTAATGAAACAAAAACTGTTCCATTAAGGTTGGAACAATTTGATTGATGTTGCCACGTAACAAGCATATGTATGTGATCACCTGCCAAGAATCGATGCAGTTGTATAAATTGGCTAAGTAAGATAAATTACCGGCAACGGGAGCTCAGGTTCGAGTAGAAATTGAATACTGAGACGCTCCAAACAGTTACTTTTAAGAATGGATCTGGCAGAACAACAGTTGCAAGAAATGTTGAATGAATTCAATTCAAGAAGCCAAATCACTGCTGTGCTGGAGTCTGGGCTTTATGCGTTTATTTTATTGTTGTTGTTCGTTGGAAACTTTGCAACTCTCTTTGTTATTGCATTAAACCACAGAATGAGGACGATCCCAAACATGTTCGTTGCGTCTCTTGCCATTTCCGACTTCCTCTTAGGGGCGCTTTCAGCGTGTCCTATAGCCCTTACCACATTGGTGAAATCTCGGTGGCCTTTCAACGACACAATATGTCAGTACCAAGGATACGTCGCGGTAACTTTAGCTGTTACTTCGACACAAACGCTAGCATTGACAGCAGTGAACCGATATTTTCGAATCGTTAGCCCAGCAAAATATCGTCGATACTTCACTGAGAAGAAAACGCAAATCATGATTCTTGCTTCATGGTTCTATTGCATGTGGGCGCCATTGCCGTACCTCTTAAAAGGCTACAGAATGGTGTTTCATCCTGCTAAGTTCTTCTGTTATCTTCAGATCGATAGCGGTCCTTTTACAATATTTTTAGTAACTGTGTACGTAGGATTGCCAACTTGTGTGGTATTCTTCTGCTACCTTAGAATATTCCAAACTGTGCGTAGCCATAACAGCAACTTCCAAACCATAGACGGGTCAAGCAACACGGTCAATGTGGAAGAAATCAAGATCACCCGCACGCTGTTTGTAATCGTTGTCTTTTTTAATCTGTGTTGGACCCCGATCTTGCTGATAGACATTCTGGACACGATTCGTGGGAGATGGTCTCTTCCTCGAGAAGCTTATGTGGCATACAGCTTTTTAGGCACAATTAGCAGTGCGCTGAACCCTATTATTTATGGTGTGATGAATAAGAACTTTCGGAGGGAATATCTCAAAATTATTCACTGCACCTTCTGTCGCTCGCAAGTGGTCGTAGAACCATTGCATTCAAAGACAAACCGAACAAGTACGGCGGTTTCAACCGTGTGAAGTTACGATTTGTAATTAAGCTTAAATGGTTAAAATCGGCAAGGAAACTTGAATTTTTTACCTACTTAATGGTGGGTAAAGAAGAAGACAAAAGAAACTGACAATTTGCAAAGGACGATCAGAGCATACGGTTGTAAACTCCCAAAGCTTAGAAAAGCGATGTTCTAATTCAAAGCTTGAAGAGTCACCTATAGAAGCGCTATTAATAGATATTTGAAGCACCTGTCTTTCATCCCCAATCATAGATTGCTTATGATAATAAGATTGGAATTCTGCAAAATATAATTAGCGTTATAGAACAACTTGCATTGTAAACAACCTATATGGATGAGAAAGAAGGGAGCAAACAATTCATTTAAAACATTAAGGATCAAAGAAACCGAAAAATAATTGCAACAACACAATCATCCGTACTGAATGACTGTAATTGGTGCGATGGGTAAACTCTATTTTTTTATGCAAGTCAGATCAGAATATTCTAGAAGTTTTCAAAACCGAATTTCCTTTTGCCAACTGGTTATTGATGAATCGACGCCAAAATAGAAGCCAAACTTCTCACGATTCTTACACCGATGCCTGTATCACAAAAATCTTGGACAGTCAAGAGACATAATGCCTTATCGTGTGGCGGATTATTCCGGTAACACGTGAAAACCAGTCCGCTATGAAACAATGTTACAAGTTTGTTACGGTGGGCAAATTGTCAGCTAGCACTAGAATTTACAATGTTTAAGTTGAAATACGCATTGAGTAAATTTTAGATTTACGGCACACCTCCAAATCAGCTTCAAATTTCTATGTAGTTCAATCTCATTTTTTTTTTAAAAAAAGAGGAAAAAAAAAGAGAAAAAACAGAGAGACCCAGAAAAAAACCCAGGCAAGTGTCAGTAGCAAAACTGATCTGGTCAAACGCAATACAGCAGAGCGGAACACAAATGTAGAATGGCGGTTCGCGAACACTTTAACCACCTGCACTGAGTTTGCTTGCTAAGCTAACAAACTCCTCGTGACTTAATGAATTGACCTCGATATGGAAATAACAAACAATAAAGCTGAGTCGGTCGCATGTGATAAAGCAGTGCGGAAAACAAAAATGAGATTTTCGGCGAACCGTCTTTAACCATTGCACCGACTTTGTTTGCTAAACCAGAGTTAACTCTGGCTAAACTAACAGTTACACTCTTTTATAACTTTATGACTGGGCCTGATATGTAGACGATTCAGAGCTTTCGGCTTCTTACTTTCACGAGGTTTGTAATAGCCTTTATTAAAAAAGCCCCTATTGGTTCCCCTGAATATGTTGTTGTCGCGGATAATGATTTAAGTCATTTATTGACAATGCTAATCAATATCAGGAGCACTTCCTATTTAGCTCTGCGAGCGCGCAAGATGGAGGGAATCTCTCGATGCAAGTTAACCGCCATTATTAGCACACTGAAAGAAAAAACTGAATATTCTAAAAGTGGTCCGATGTCTGTCAATAGATCTCGCGTGCGAAACGCAGACCATAGTTAGTAGACACAGACACTTCCGTTTCGTAGAATATGACGACTGCGAGACCTGAACAAAGTTTCTTTGTTTTCAGCTCCAAGATAAAAAGCGTAACAGTCGTAACCACATAAACCGCAAGACAAGACATAACTGTCTATTTAGCCGACACTTTCAAAATGACGCATTAGTCAGAACAAAAAACGTTTACGGTCAACTATATTTTACGCCTAACGGCTTAAATTTATGATGTCATAGTAGTGTAATGTTACTAAAAATAGCGGTATTACAGATATCTAGAATATTCGGGAACTTTTGTGAAAGGTATATAAAGAGTCGCGATCAGTTAAAGTGCGGCCTTTTTAGTGAGTTAGAGTTGCTGTTGTGAAGAGCCCAGAGGAGCGAGAGCCGGATAGAGATGTTGGAATTATTTACTGGAATTGTAAGCCGTGCGGAAGGCTACTGGAGAAAGTATTGTGGACATCGACAAGTTTTAAGAGTTTTTCAAGAGAACTGTGAGTTGTGCGGTAGTGCGCAGGGGGTGACAGCGTGACAGCATGACACTTGGACGTGTGCTTTTTAGCTCGTCTAACATTTTTATAGTTTTAGCGTTTTATCATCTCTGGAGTTCAGATGGAACTTTGATACAGCATTGCTATGATGATTCTAGCTTCTATACGGCTATTTCGACAGCCACCGGAAAAGATTCGTTAAATAATGTGTTCGATTGCCCTTGGTCTTGTGGCCGCCATCTTGTTTCCTCTCCACATGCAAAAGGCTTCTTCTCGTCAAGGCTGCAATACTATGCAAATTTTACCAGCTGCTTCCAACAGATTCGACTATTTATTTCTGGCGACATCTCATTAAATCCTGGCCCGCTTACCAGGTCTCAGTCCGCAAAGTCTAAAGATATCTCAGATCGACTCTACCCAATTCTACATGGAGAACTGTCGTCTTTCAAAGGCCTTAAAATAGGCCACTTGAATGTAAATGGTCTTCTGAGCAAGATTCATGATGTCAAGGTACTATTACTCGCCTTAAAACTGGACGTTTTGGCCATCTCCGAAACTCATCTTCGATGCAAAACTAAGGATGTAGATATTTATATTCCTGGCTATAAAATCGCTAGACGTGACAGGTCGGATGGTCGGAAAGGCGGAGGATCTTTGATTTATTTTTCTGAAGTCCTAAATGCTTATGATTCAAGTGATTTGTCCTCTAATTCGTGCTTGGAAGCTACTTGGATCGATTTATCTTTTCATTCTCAGCGACTGTTGATCGGTTCAATCTACAGACCTCCTGACTGTTCGTCTTTCTTCAATGAGTTTCCCGTGGTAATGGAAAATTTATGGCGGAAACGTTCCAACATCATCCTATTAGGCGACTTCAATGTTAATTTATCGTCCTCGTGTGATGCTTCCTTGAAAAGAAAATTTACAAACCTTCTTTGTAAATTCAACTTAAAGAATGTTATTGATGTTCCCACCAGAATCACCGGCGATTCATCTTCTCTGATTGACTTGATTATTACCTCTGTTCCCTCCAAGATTTCTGGTCATGGTGCTTGCAATCCAGGAATATCTGATCACCACCTGGTTTATGCTTCTGTTAACTTGAGAAGGATTTCTATGAAACCTAAATTAAAGCTAGTCCGGGATTTTAAAAGAGTTGACATCAAAGCCCTACAGCATGAATTTGCTTCTGCCCCATGGTTTATCTGTGATATCTTTGATGATATCGACGATTGTGTTTGGGCATGGGAAGCCCTTTACAAGTTCATCATTAACGAACATATTCCTCTTAGAAAGGCTAAAGTTAGATCTAATAGTCTGCCCTGGATGTCTTCGCCTCTGAGAAAAGAGCTAAACAAGAGATACAATCTTCTTCTTAAAGCCCAAAAAACACCAAGAGGATCTCTTGAATGGTTTGCTTACAAGAAACAAAGAAATTATTGCACTAAATTGTTAAGGTCAGCTGAAATTTCTTACTGGAACAACAAACTTACCAATGCTAAATCCAGTGGAGAATTCTGGAGCTTAGTCAGATCCTTTCAAGGTGTCAACAAGTGCTCTACCATTGGCCCAGTGAAATCCCAATCTGGTTTACTTCCAACTGATAATATTTCAAAAGCAAATGAATTCAACTCCTATTTTACCAATATATGTTCAACTCTGCCAAATACTAACAGTTCGTCACCTCGAGACATTTCCACTCAACCAGCCAATCGCATCTACAGAATTACCCCTACCTTACAGTCATTTACCGCTAATAGAGAACTCCTGTCTTATTGTTTCAAGCATCACATTAAAGTGGGTAAAGCCTGTGGCCCTGACAAAATCTCTGGCAAAGAACTACAAATGCTGGGTGATGCCTTCATTGATAACTTTCTTAACATTGCAAAGAAGAGTTTTGATGATTGCAATTTCCCATCGCAATGGAAGACAGCACAAGTCCACTGTATCCACAAAAAAGGTAATACTCAGGATTGTGGAAATTATCGTCCAATTTCACTTCTAAATATACCAAGTAAGTTATTGGAAAGTATTGCCTGCTTTCAACTCGACTCTTTTCTGAACCAACATAAACTAGTTACTACCTCCCAATGGGGCTTCAGGAAGGGTAGGTCCTCTGAGTTGCTGCTTCTTAGCATGACAGAAAAATGGAGGCTTGCCTTAGATGAAGGAAAATCAGTTGGTGTAATCTTTATCGACTTCCAAAAGGCATTTGACTGTGTGTCTCATCAAATTTTACCTGATAAACTTTAAGCCTCTGGTCTATGTGGGGACTCACTTCACTGGATTGTTAATTACTTGAATAACCGCCACCAGTTTGTGACTATTAATGGTACAAATTCTGATAAAATGAGAGTAACTTCTTGCATACCCCAAGGCTCCTTATTGGGCCCAAGACTTTTCAGCATCTTTACAAATGACCTACCTTTGTCTGTTGACTCAAAGATAGAAATGTTTGCTGATGACTCCACTGCCTACATCATTGGAAACTCTATTGACTCTATTTCAACCCAAATTCAAATTCTCTTGCATCAACTATTTACCTGGTCTAAATTAAATTCCATGTTCATCCATCCAGCCAAGTCTGAAGTCATGTTTATCTCAAAAATACCATTCATCGGCCCAATTAGACAAATCACTATAGACGATAAGCCAATCAACTGTGTTTTCAGCTCATCTTGCTTAGGAGTCAAACTTGACAACAAGCTTAATTGGTCTCCTCATATTAAAATGGTAAACTCAAACTTCAATGCAAAGATTTCTAAGCTTAAACAGATGAGGACCTTCAACCGATCCACTCTGGATTCTATTTACTTCAAAGGTATTCTGCCAATCGTAACTTATTGTATATCTTTGTGGGGATCTTCCAACTTGTTGGCTGACCTCGAGGATTCGCACATCCGTGCTGCCAGACTGATTCACAAGATCAGCACAAATATCCCAAAACATGAAGTTCTTAGCATAGCAAAATGGACATCTATACATTACATGTATAAGAGAAGACTTGCCTGTATTGCATACCAGGCCTTTCACAACCTAGCTCCTGATAACATAAACAGTTTATTTACAAAGCACCAGACCTCGTACAATTTAAGAGATAACTTAAGATTTGCTCTTAAATGTCCTAAATCCAAAGCCCTGCACAATTCTTTCACTCATCGCGCTAGTATTGTCTGGAATTGCCTACCTAGTCAGTTAAAGTCTAAGCCTAGTTACTCTTCTTTTAAGGCTAGTATTAAGAAATTCTATAAATGCATTGACCAAATTAATTTCGGCTCAAACTCCACTGCTACCAACAATATCAGTGACGAATTTAAGTACTACTGATATCTAGTTTGCCATCTTGTTATCTTATTATTATTATTACAATAATTATTTATCTAAAATTTTTTAATGTAAATTTTATCTTTGTAATTATTTTCCTTTAAATGCATTGTTTGAGTTAATTTGACTGATACTAATATTTATATATATATATATATATTTACTTACTTATCCTACCCGTATATATAATGTATTATTGATACGTATGATTATTCATACTAGGAGACGTATATATTTTTAGCTGTTTATTAGTAGATAGCAGGTTCACATCAGCATTAGCTGCCATTTCCTCAACCTGCTTTACCAAATAAAGGATGTATGTATGTATGTATGTATGCGCTGAGATTGAAGTTATAATATTTATGGAGGGCTCTAAGTTACGAGGATAGTTATTGTATTGGTATTAATATCGCTCTGTAGCTAAGTGAAGAGGGTAGTTTTTATACTAGTTATTGGTATCGCTCCGTAACCCTATTATGTCAGTCAGTAGAGTAGTTGGGTTGTACGAGTTGTACCTTTCTGGCGGCTTGGATATTACCGTAACAAGCCGCATTTTCCAAGCCCTCTGGGTACTGGTGCAGCAAGGTTACCAGCGCTTTTGGATCATAGTTTTCTGCCCTCTGTAGACCAGCTGTGTATCCTTCATGATGGGATGCGACAAGGACAGCTCAAGGTCGCTGAGGAACCTTAAAATCCGATGGAACTCGTGCTGTGGGATCCAGCCGTTACAGAAGGAGAGATATGCGCCGAAGCCCATCCCAATGGCCACAGCATGACCATGAAGCATCCGAGCAGGAAGCTCATAACCAGCACTTCATGTGTGACCATAAATGGTGTGGTCGGCACTAATGGGTCTCAAACATGTTACCGTACTCTGATCTCATGTAACTTAAAATAAAATTAATGATCAAACAGGTAAGTAAATGACTGAACAAATCAACAAATGCAGTAAGTATAGTATTATCCTTGTTTCTTGATAACAGCCTGTTAATTTTGAGGAGCCAGCAAAACAGTTATCGAAACTAGTTCAGATAATTGTTTCCTTTTAAGTTAAAATCAACATTTCCGGGAAAATTCGCAGAAGAAAAATTTTTGAATAAATTTATATGTTTTAAGACCAACGACGACTCTCCTGATTACAATAGTGTCAAAAAGATATCGTACAACATAATTTGCAGTGAATTTCCTCCTTTCCCTCCTTGAAGAAGACTTAAGTTGATCGTGGACACATACAAACTGGAACATTTGTAACCAAACTTACTCTTCAAGAGCTTTGCCGACAGTGAGATCACAAATATCTTGAAAAGCTTTGTGATCTCACTTAAAATCCTCCATCACTGTGCCAAGTTTGGTCGACAAAATAACAGTGGCATTCTGCTCCAGCAGACCAAAGCGGTCTTCATCCTTAACCACCAACATCTTGACTATCTCAGCGATGCCATGACGCATACAGCAGAGCTTCAACGTGCGGAAAAAGCTTCTATCGGTCAACGTCAAAACAGGGGGTGATAAGAGCCGAAGAGGTTTTTGAAGCCGAATCCACCGCAACCTGTGCGTAGTGATAATCCTGCGTCGATGGTGGCCTCGACACTTGTGTATAGCATTACGTAGGGTGTGTTACGATGGTACAGAGAGGCTGCACAAGCAATAACGTCGTGCAATACACCATTTCCGACTACCAACAGAGGCTCATTTCATCTGACACCTACTGCCTTCAGCTGCACCAAGACATCTTGCAAGTTAGTGATGTCTTTGCCCATTTCCTCCGCGGGGGTGACAAGCTTGATCAGCTTGATGGATCGAGTGTTCATCAAAGTAGGTCTGTATGGCTGTACCATAGATCTTTTCCACGTGTTTATCAATGATTGCCACGCATCTAGTTATCGAAAAAAGACAAGGCCTGGAGATTAGTCTGTGGAAAGAATAAACGTCCTAAAAAAAAATAAAAAGCGATTGGTGCGAAAACTGTAGTTAATATATAATAATTATCATTTCTATTGCGCTAATTAGCATATGGACATCATCAAATGCGCATCAAACACTCTTCGGGGGACTTTGGCCGGACTGGATCTACAGTTTACAATCAATGGAAGGAAACTTATGATGATGCTCCCTCCCCCCCCCCGCCCCCCCCCCCCCAATTTCCAGTAACCAGGCCAGACCACATACATACATACATACATACATACATACATACTTTATCTAAGGTATCAAAGAATAAACAACACAAATAATACCCTAAAAAGGAAGTTTAAGAGGTTAACCCTAAGTAAATAAACTTCCAAAGAAATAAAGTTTTAAAATGTATGCATATAATAAAATCTAAGATGGGTAAAAACCTAAGAAATACGCATGTATAATTTAAAGGCTGTTTTGAAACGTGTTAAGTTACCTATCTCAACGACATTGGCGGACAGGTCATTCCATTCACGAATGATTTTGACAATAAAAAGAGTATAACAATTACATTTTTCCAATTTAACCTGCAGTTTGTAATTATGGTTGGACCCTACGTTTTGAAGCAAACTGAAAAAAATCACAAAAATGAAGGCCAATCAGCCCGAATACAAGTTTATAGCATTCTACCACATCACAATAATCTCGTGAGTGGGTTCTTTAACGTCCACTGCCTAACCAAATTAACAAATTAATAGATGCAGGAGATGGGACCTACGGTTTATTCGTCCTTATCCGCGATGACTAGAATGTTATTTCTTGATATTATAGAAAGGTAGCACATTCTCAGTTATTTTAAGACCTTGAGTGATGGTTCGGCCAGGGCTCGAACCCTCGACCTCCCGCGCAACAGTTCGGCGCCCTAACCAATTGAGCTAACCGGGAGGCGGTTAAGGTGGCTCGTACTAGTTTCCTCGCGCGGGGAACAGATAACTCATGCGTCACGCGCGGGAGAAACGTGCGAAAGAAGCGCGAGATTAATTAAAAGACGAAAATCAAAGATGGCGGCGCGAGGAATTTTTTTCTACTTGCGTGAGAAGTTTACCTAAGAGCTTGTATTTGATGCGTTGAGCGGCCACTGTAAATGCACGAGATAGAAACTAAGATGAAGAAGACGATTTTCGGAGAAGTAAAGGTTGCTTCACTCCACATTTAAAAGAAGTATTCAACCGATATGAAATCTTGCGACGGCGAAAAAAGAAGAACTCAAGTGAAGGATAATCTACCTGAAGTGGAAGAAGACTTTGAAACTTAAAGGAAAATAATATGATATAGCCAGAAGTCGTGTGTAGGATTTTTAAGATGAGCCCGGGAGGCTGTCTTTGACAGCTGTTTAATGATTTTCTTAGCAGTAGACGTCTGTAAACATCAGATCATAGGCGCGCGCACGAGCACACGCAATTGTCAGCGGTAGCTGTAATAGATCATAAGCAAATATCGATCTTATATAATCCAGATTTTTAAATGCGCGAGAACGCGCGTGGAAATTGCTAAACTCACGAAAGCTATTGCATGAAAACAAGTCCGGTGACCCATTCTTTTTAGTGTTCCAATATGATAATAACTTCCAAAGGAATCATCAGAAAAAGAAATAGAAAAATCTACGGAAGGAAATTTGCGATGTCTGAAAATTGCCTTTTTTCTAGATTTTCTGAAATTCCGCTCCGTAGAATTTTTTAAAAATCTTTGTGCATTTTCCTTTTCAAGTGCCAAAAGCAATCACTGAAAAAAATCATGGGGTCACCGGGTTAGTTTTCGAATTATTTAAGCCACAAGCTAAAAAATGCGTCTGAATAAGCCTATGAAAGCGTTGCCATGGAAACTGCTAGTGACGAAATGACATCTATTTTTGGGTAACCAATGACTATATAAATCAACCCCGTAAAAGTGTTCAACTGGCCTTGGTCAGTTTTTCTGTTGTATTCTTTCAAAGTTACAAACCATCAAAAAGATGAAAATCGGTACGAGCCACCTTAAGTGGCCTTAACTTTGCCACCGCATCTTCCAAGTGAATTCCGTGTGGATCAAATTTCTTAAGATACCAAGCATTTTCCATTTAACATGTAGGACAACCTCGTTCTTGATAGAAGCAAAAGACAACCATGGTTTTCAAAGACTACTTGTGATATTACCGTGGCTTTTCGTTGGGTTTGACTCATCGGATGTGTGTAAGTACGCGAGGTCAAACTGTTTGAAAACATAGACAATGTAGCCACCCATGGGGGATGAGGTAAATGATACAAAAGGCAAATGAGTTAGGACTTCCGATGGGTTGGTATACAGCTCTCAGCTCTGGATTGGTTGCGTTCAGAACATCATAGACTATCTTTGCTGTGGTCGTTAAAGTATATCTACAGGTAATGGCGACAACTGATGCGTCTGGTTTAGCCAGAACTTCGCCGCTGCATCTTCCATATATGGTGGTGGGGTAAATTCCGTGCGGGTCAAATTTCTCAAGATACTCAGCATTCTCCACGTAACATTTAGGACAACCTGTTTCTTGAAGAAAACGGTGAACAGCCACGGTGCTCAAATTCTTGTCAGCTGTCAACTTCTTAACGACCTCATTCCAACTGGAAATTGTGGCAGGATCACTGGAATGTCTATTAAACGAATGGAACAGGAACAAGATAATCTAGGTTAGTACCGGAGAAGCAGTGGGTTAGAAAATGTTATCCTTAGCATTAAAAATACTTTTAAAAAATTGCTTCTTGCTACGGTTTGAGATTCCTGAGGGTGAACTAAACAGCTCACCAACAGCTGTGCTCTGATTAACTGCTTCTTTTTAATTAATGATACCTTTATCTGAAGTTTATTCTCGTTTAAACCAATCGCCAAGTACTCGAGTAAAAAGATTTCCTTGAGTCATGAGCGAGCTGCGCGGCCAGGTTGTTGGGTAAATTCAAAATGGCAGTGTCCATAGCCGAATTTTTAGCTCGCATTAAGACAATGTACGCATAGTCAGGCCATCATTTGTACCTCAAAACGCGGTCAGTGCTATAAATGATTTCATAAATATTTTCAACGAGAAGGGGGGAGGGGGGTGGAATATATGGTTTTTGAATCATACTTCTGTCTAGGTGTCTTCTCTGGGTTATTGGGTTCAGGCTCTGGCAGTGGTAATTGGGAAAAACATTTATGTTCTCCCAAAATGCCCCCCTCCACTCAGGAGTATTAATAGTTGTCATCACACCATCCAAAGAAAAAATGTAAATTGCTGGGGTGGTGGGTGAGGGGTAATTATTTTGTACCATCGCAAAACCTGCACGACTGTAGTTGTAAGGTTACTTACCTTTGCACAAGGGTAGCAAGTCGCTCTAAGACAGCACCAGTGGGTTGATTGTAGAAATACTTTAATTTTCTGATTATCAATAGGAAATCGATGTCATTTAAAGGATAACGAGAATTCTTCAGGACCACATCTTTCACTTTTGATGAAGAGGAATAAAAAAAAAAGATCTCTCTGGAGAGGCACTCGATAGACTTGATGGACGAGTATACGGCATTCTACCAGAAAGAGAAAAGAAAACATAACACATGAAATGGCTTTGATTATAGAAAAAAATAGGAATGCATCATGTCACAGAAGCCACGATTTGTTTTTCACGGGTATAAGACAGTTCTGTTATTGTGTAACTGTAGCAATGTGAAGTTCTTCTGTAAGAGGGGGCTGTCTACTTACATATTAAACTTTGCGAACGTACTTGCAGGGGGAAGGGGGGGGGTGGGGGAAACTTGGGTCAATTTTACCGGCCTCTCAGAACCCCTACCCCATTTCATTCTATTCTGAGCATGGCCAATTTTACAAAAGAAATGATGGTCACTTTTTGGTGATACGGGACCAACTTTTTCCCCGAAAATATTCCCATTTTTAAATCTCTACTGACCAAAAACTTTTTACACCTTCAAAATTCTGAAAATGTGCGACCCCACTCTAGAAGCTCTATATGTAAGTATACACATGTCCTGAATCCTTCTATTTTGCAGGCTTCGCATATTTGCCTTTACAAGTAATTCGTCATAGGTGCTAATGTTGTCATTAAAAATACATCTTATAGCACGCTCGTTTAGCTTTTCGAGTTTGCCAACTGCTGTTTTGCCACAATGCATCCATACAGTAGAGCAATAGGTAAAATGAGGTAGAATATAGGCTTTGTACAACAAAAGTTTTGTTTTAGTACTCAACAGCTTCTTAAACCTGTTTATGATCACCATTTCTTTGCTTGTTTTCTTACATAACGATGTAACATGTTTACTAAAGTTCAGGTTGTCATCTATGTGAACACCAAGTAGCTTGAAACTGATGTTTGGCTTTATAACTGTCCCATTTACCGAGAAACTAATATCTTCTTCATTCGAAGGGACTCGCATTTCTTGGCGTTGAGAATGAGACCGTTGTTACTAATCCAGCTTGACATAACGGCTAATTCTAAATTTAGAGTGTATTGTACTGTCAATGCTTCTCTATGACTAAAATAAAGTTGCTTGTCATCGGCACAGGCTGATAATTTTGCCTTCTTTACATTGTAGAACATGTCGTTTATAATAATAATAATAATAATAATGATAATAATAATAATAATAATAATAATAATAATAATAATAATAATAATAATAAAGTCTTTATTAAGCATTCTAAACAACAAACGTGTTTAGTTACAGATATGAACTCAGCAAGTATAAAAATAAATAGGTGAGGGCCCAGCACGGATCCTTGAGGCACGCCCGACATTAAATTCCCGTGACTTGAACGAATGTTTCCAAGTTTTACACATTGCGTTCTACGTTGCGGATCAAGAAGACTACTCGAGCGTAAAACGGATTTTTCTTTCTACCCCAAGTGACTGATAGCAAGAGCGAAAGGGAACATCAACTGAATGTTACCTTTTTTGCATTTATGCCTTTTTGGTTGCTACTAACGACGTGAAATTACTAAGTAGCCCTATCGCCTGCCCTATCACTGCCTATAATGTGCCTATTAAGGCAAGAAACCGCACTTTCTATCTGTTACAACAACAACAACAACAACAACCTTTATTTATGTGTCAAATCTAAAATAGCAGTTATACAACCACTAACTGGGGACACTAAATACTACCTAAAAATTTGAGAAATTTAAAAATAAAACAATATATATGTACAATTTAAAATCTAACCTAAGTCTTACATAAAAGGCAGTTTTCACATTTACTATCAGTCAATTTAGAAACAAGGTCTATTCTACGTATGTTACATTTAAAAGATGATATGGATGTCAGTTCTCTTACATTTCTTGGTACAATTGCCCATATTTTGGGTCCCATATATCTAAGCGAATGTTTTCCAAAAGTGACAGTATTAAATCTAGGTATACCAAAATCATTATTACGCAGTGTGTACCTAAGTTGTGGAATTTGAAAAAGGCTACATATGTAATTAGGAGATAAATTGTTCTTTACCTTATACATAAGAATGGCTATATCCTGTAGTCTTCTGTTCTGCAGTGTACTTAGGTTAGCCATGTCTAATAATTTATCATAACTACTCCCCTTATCACAGTAAACTGCCCTAAGTGCCCTTTCTTGAATACGTTCCAATTTTCTAGTATCACTCGCCCTACAAAAATGCCAGACAAGATGGCTGTATGTTAAATACGGAAGAATGGCTGCCTTAAACAACTTCAGCTTGGTGTCTGTTGGTATCATATTCCTGAGCCTCATCAGGACTCCAACACGCTGGCTACTCCTCTTACAAATGTTAGCAATGTGTTCATCAAATTGAAGCCTATTGTCTATATATACCCCAAGAAGTTTTAAACACTTGGTAGATTTAACTTCATTGTCATCAATTATAATACTATCCATATCATTATTTTTATTCCCAAGTGTCATTGTCTGATACTTGTCATAGTTCCCTTTTAAGAAATTCGATCTATACCATCTGGAGGCTAATTCGGCACTTGCTATTAACTTATCATGCACCTCAGTAACATTACTGCCTG